>NC_140989.1:7396960-7660907 GCF_052327205.1 Somniosus microcephalus
CCTGGGCCTCGACCTCGCTCCTGGGCCTCGACCTCGCTCCTGGGCCTCGACCTCGCTCCTGGGCACCGACCTCGCTCCTGGGCCCCGACCTCGCTCCTGGGCCCCGACCTCGCTCCTGGGCCCCGACCTCGCTCCTGGGCCCCGTCCTCGCTCCTGGGCCTCGACCTCGCTCCTGGGCCCCGACCTCGCTCCTGGGCCCCGACCTCGCTCCTGGGCCCCGACTTCGCTCCTGGGTCCCCGACCTCGCTCCTGGGTCCCGACCTCGCTCCTGGGCCCCGACCTCGCTCCTGGGTCCTCGACCTCGCTCCTGGGCCCCGACCTCACTCCTGGGTCCCCGACCTCGCTCCTGGGTCCCGACCTCGCTCCTGGGCCCCGACCTCGCTCCTGGGTCCCCGACCTCGCTCCTGGGCCCCGACCTCGCTCCTGGGCCCTGACCTCGCTCCTGGGCCCCGACCTCACTCCTGGGCCTCGACCTCGCTCCTGGGCCTCGACCTCGCTCCTGGGTCCTCGACCTCGCTCCTGGGCCTCGACCTCGCTCCTGGGCCTTGACCTCGCTCCTGGGCCCCGACCTCGCTCCTGGGCCTCGACCTCGCTCCTGGGCCCCGACCTCGCTCCTGGGTCCTGTCCTCGCTCCTTTGCCCCGACCTCGCTCCTGGGTCCTGTCCTCGCTCCTGGGCCCCGACCTCGCTCCTGGGCCCCGTCCTCGATCCTGGGCCCCGTCCTCGCTCCTGGGCCCCGACCTCGCTCCTGGGCCCTGACCTCGCTCCTGGGCCCCGACATCGCTCCTGGGCCTCGACCTCGCTCCTGGGCCTCGACCTCGCTCCTGGGCCTCGACCTCGCTCCTGGGCCTTGCAATCCCTGGCCCCGAGCTCCCCTCGTGATCCCTGACCCCGAGCTCACCTCATGATCCCTGGCCCCGACCTCACCTCGTGATCCCTGGCCCCGAGCTCCCCTCGAGATCCCTGGCCCCGAGCTCCCCTCGTGATCCCTGACCCCGAGCTCACCTCATGATCCCTGGCCCCGACCTCACCTCGTGATCCCTGGCCCCGACCTCACCTCGCAATCCCTGGCCCCGAGCTCCCCTCATGATCCCTGGCCCGAGCTCCCCCCATGATCCCTGACCCCGAGCTCACCTCGCAATCCCTGGCCCCGAGCTCCCCTCGTGATCTCTGGCCCCGAGCTCCCCTCGTGATCCCTGGCCCGAGCTCCCCTCCTGATCCCTGGCCCCGAGCTCCCCTCGTGATCCCTGGACCCGAGCTCCCCTCGCGATCCCTGGCCCCGAGCTCCCCTCGTGATCCCTGGACCTGAGCTCCCCTCATGATCCCTGGCCCCGAGCTCCCCTCGTGATCCCTGGACCCGAGCTCCCATCGCGATCCCTGGCCCCGAGCTCCCCTCGTGATCCCTGGACCCGAGCTCCCCTCGCGATCCCTGGCCCCGAGCTCCCCTCGTGACCCCTGGACCTGAGCTCCCCTCATGATCCCTGGCCCCGAGCTCCCCTCGTGATCCCTGGACCCGAGCTCCCCTCGTGATCCCTGGCCCCGAGCTCCCCTCGTGATCCCTGACCCCGAGCTCACCTCATGATCCCTGACCCCGAGCTCCCCTCGTGATCCCTGACCCCGAGCTCCCCTCATGATCCCTGGCCCCGAGCTCCCCTCGTGATCCCTGACCCCGAGCTCACCTCATGATCCCTGGCCCCGACCTCCCCTCGTGATCCCTGGCCCCGAGCTCCCCTCGTGATCCCTGACCCCGAGCTCACCTCATGATCCCTGGCCCCGAGCTCCCCTCATGATCCCTGGCCCCGAGCTCCCCTCATGATCCCTGGACCCGAGCTCACCTCATGATCCCTGGCCCCGACCTCACCTCGCGATCCCTGGCCCCGACCTCACCTCGCGATCCCTGGCCCCGAGCTCCCCTCATGATCCCTGGCCCGAGCTCCCCTTGTGATCCCTGGCCCCGAGCTCCCCTCGTGATCCCTGGCCCCGACCTCACCTCGCGATCCCTGGCCCCGAGCTCCCCTCATGATCCCTGACCCCGAGCTCCCCTTGTGATCCCTGGCCCCGAGCTCCCCTCATGATCCCTGGCCCCGAGCTCCCCTCGTGATCCCTGGCCCCGACCTCACCTCGCGATCCCTGGCCCCGAGCTCCCCTCATGATCCCTGGCCCCGAGCTCCCCTCGTGATCCCTGGCCCCGAGCTCCCCTCATGATCCCTGGCCCCGACCCCCCCTCGTGATCCCTGGCCCGAGCTCCCCTCGTGATCCCTGGCCCCGAGCTCCCATCGAGATCCCTGGCCCGAGCTCCCCTCATGATCCCTGGACCCGAGCTCACCTCGTGATCCCTGGCCCGAGCTCCCCTCGTGATACCTGGACCTGAGCTCCCCTCATGATCACTGGCCCCGAGCTCCCCTCGCGATCCCTGGCCCCGAGCTCCCCTCGCAATCTCTGGCCCTGAGCTCCCCTCATGATCCCTGGCCCCGAGCTCACCTCGTGATCCCTGACCCCGAGCTCACCTCATGATCCCTGGCCCCGACCTCCCCTCGTGATCCCTGACCCCGAGCTCACCTCATGATCCCTGACCCCGAGCTCCCCTCGTGATCCCTGACCCCGAGCTCACCTCATGATCCCTGGCCCCGACCTCACCTCATGATCCCTGACCCGAGCTCCCCTCGTGATCCCTGACCCCGAGCTCCCCTCGTGATCCCTGGCCCCAAGCTCCCCTCGCAATCTCTGGCCCTGAGCTCCCCTCGAGATCCCTGGCCCCGACCTCCCCTCGTGATCCCTGGCCCCGACCTCACCTCATGATCCCTGGCCCGAGCTCCCCTCGTGATCCCTGGCCCCGAGCTCCCCTCATGATCCCTGGCCCCGACCTCACCTCGTGATCCCTGGCCCCGAGCTCCCCTCGCAATCTCTGGCCCTGAGCTCCCCTCGAGATCCCTGGCCCCGACCTCCCCTCGTGATCCCTGGCCCCGACCTCACCTCGCAATCCCTGGCCCCGAGCTCCCCTCATGATCCCTGGCCCGAGCTCCCCTCGTGATCCCTGGCCCGAGCTCCCTTCGTGATCCCTGGCCCGAGCTCCCCTCATGATCCCTGACCCCGAGCTCCCCTCATGATCCCTGACCCCGATCTCACCTCGCGATCCCTGGCCCGAGTTCCCCTCATGATCCCTGGCCCCGAGCTCACCTCGCGATCCCTGGCCCGAGCTCCCCTCATGATCCCTGGACCCGAGCTCACCTCGCGATCCCTGGCCCGAGCTCCCCTCATGATCCCTGGCCCCGAGCTCCCCTCGTGATCCCTGGCCCGAGCTCCCCTTGTGATCCCTGGACCCGAGCTCCCCTCATGATCCCTGGCCCGAGCTCACCTCATGATCCCTGACCCCAAGCTCACCTCGCAATCCCTGGCCCCGAGCTCACCTCGCGATCCCTGGCCCCGAGCTCCCCTCGTGATCCCTGCCCTGAGCTCCCCTCATGATCCCTGGCCCCGAGCTCCCCTCATGATCCCTGGACCCGACCTCACCTCGCAATCCCTGGCCCGAGCTCCCCTCATGACCCCTGGCCCCGAGCTCACCTCGCGATCCCTGGCCCCGAGCTCCCCTCAGGATCCCTGGCCCGAGCTCCCCTCATGATCCCTGGCCCCGAGCTCACCTCGCGATCCCTGGCCCCGAGCTCCCCTCATGATCCCTGGCCCCGAGCTCCCCTCGTGATCCCTGGCCCGAGCTCCCCTCATGATCCCTGGCCCTGAGCTCCCCTCGTGATCCCTGGCCCGAGCTCCCCTCGTGATCCCTGGCCCGAGCTCCCCTCATGATCCCTGGCCCGAGCTCCCCTCGTGATCCCTGGCCCGAGCTCCCCTCGTGATCCCTGGCCCGAGCTCCCCTCATGATCCCTGGCCCGAGCTCCCCTCATGATCCCTGGCCCCAAGCTCCTCTCTTAATCATACTTTCTACATTCAAGTCCAAATCATTGATATATACCACAAAAAGCAAAGAACATAAGAACATAAGAAATAGGAGCAGGAATAGGCCACTTGGCCCCTCGAGCCTGCTCCGCCATTCAATAAGATCATGGCTGATCCTGGGCTCAAAGCCACTTCCCTGCCCGCTCCCCATAACCCTTCACTCCCTTATCTTGCAAAAATTTGTCTATCTCCACTTTAAATGCATTTAATGACCCAGCCTCCACAGCTCTCTGGGGCAGAGAATTCCACAGATTTACGACCCTCTGAGAGAATAAATTCCTCCTCATCTCAGTTCTAAAAGGGCGACCCTTTATTCTGAAACTATACCCCCGAGTTCTAGATTTCCCCACGAGGGGAAACATCTTCTCTGCATCTACCCTTGTCGTGCCCCCTCAGTATCTTATATGTTTCAATAAGATCACCTCTCATTCTTCTAAACTCCAATGAGTATAGGCCCAGCCTGCTCAACCTTTCTTCATAAGTCAAACCCCTCATCTCTGGAATCAACCGTGTGAATCGTCTCTGAACTGCCTCCAATGCAAGTATATCCTTCCTTAAATAAGGAGACCAAAACTATACGCAGTACTCCAGGTGTGGTCTCACCAACACCCTGTACAGTTGTAGCAGGACTTCCCTGCTTTTATACTCCAACCCCCTGAAATAAAGGCCAACGTTCCATTTGCCTTTTTCATTACTTGCTGTACCTGCATGCTAACTTTTTGTGTTTCATGCACAAGGACCCCCAGGTCTCTCTGAACTGTAGCATTTTGTAATCTCTCTCCATTTAAATAATAATTTGCTTTTCTATTTTTCCTGCCAAATGTATAACCTCGCACTTTCCCACCATCTGCCAAATGTTTGCCCACTCACTTAGCCTGTCTATATCCCTTTGCAGATTCTTTGAGTCCTCTGCACAACTTGCTTTCCCACCCATCTTTGTATCATCTGCAAACTTGGCTACATTACACTCGGTCCCTTCATCCAAGTCATTAATGTAGATTGTAAATAGTTGAGGCCCCAGCACCGATCCCTGTGGCACCCCACTAGTTACTGATTGCCAACCGGAAAATGACCCATTTATCCCGACTCTCTGCTTTCTGTTAGTTAGCCAATTCTCTATCCATGCTAATATATTACCCCCAATTCCGTGAGTTCTTATCTTATGCAGTAACCTTTTATGTGGCACCTTATCGAATGCCTTCTGGAAATCCAAATACACCACATCCACTGACTCACCTTTATCCACCCTGCTTGTTACATCCTCAAAGATCTCCAGCAAGTTTGTTAAACATGATTTCCCTTTCATAAAACCATGTTAACTCTTCTTGACTGCATTATGATTTTTTAAATGCCCTGCTACTGCTTCCTTAATGAAGGACTCCAGCATTTTCCCAACGACAATGTTAGGCTAACTGGTCTATAGTTTCCTGCTTTCTGTCTCCCTCCTTTCTTAAATAGGGGTGTTACATTAGCGGTTTTCCAATCTGCTGGGACCTCTCCAGAGTCCAGGGAATTTTGGTATATTGCAACCAATGCATCCACTATCTCTGCAGCCACTTCTTTTAAGACCCTGGGATGCAGGCCATCTGGTCCAAGGGACTTGTTGTCTTTTAGTCCCATTATTTTACCGAGTACATTTTCCTTAGGACCCAGTACTGAGCCCTGCTGAACCCCACTGGAAACAGCCTTCCAGTCACAGAAACACCCTTCGACCTTTACCCTTTGTTTCCTGCCTCTTTGCCAATTTTGGATCCAACTTGCCACTTTGCCTTGGATCCCATGGGCTTTTACTTTCGAGACCAATCTGCTATGGGGGGCCTTGATTTTACTTGCCAAAATGTTGTCATGCCCTATCTTTGCTTTCCTAATTTCCTTTTTAATTTCACCAAGGATAGACATAGGCCAAGGATTGAAATCTGGCACCATCCTGCTCTTGCAGTAAGTAAGTAAAACAAAACTAATATCCACGACCTCTTCCACCTAGAAGGATAAGGGCAGCAGGCGCATGGGAACAGCCCCCCCTCCAAGTTCCCCTCCAAGTCTCACACCATCCTGACTTAGAAGTATATTGGCCAATCCTTCATCGTCGCTGGGTCAAAATCCTGGAACTCCCTCCCTAACAGCACTGTGGGAGTACCTTCACCACACGGACTGCAGCGGTTCAAGAAGGTGGCTCACCACCACCTTCTCGAGGGCAACTAGGGATGGCCAATAAATGCTGGCCTTGCCAGTGAAGCCCACATCCCGTGAATAAATAAAATAAATAAT
Organism: Somniosus microcephalus; assembly: GCF_052327205.1. Lineage (NCBI taxonomy): Eukaryota > Metazoa > Chordata > Chondrichthyes > Squaliformes > Somniosidae > Somniosus > Somniosus microcephalus. The sequence goes on from NC_140989.1 coordinate 7,403,176, forward strand.
TATATATATATGCTTTATTTTATAACTAAATTTATACAGAAAAATTATCATTGTGTTAGAAGGAGTCCCCAAAAAATGTTATAATACAGGAGGGGGACCTCAGAAGCAACCGCACCAAGGATCGATAGAAAGCGATAGAAAGGGGGCGAGCTGCTGACACTGATCGCGGCTCCATGGGCAGCTTGCTTGAGCGATGCCAGCAGCAGCCCTCAGGCAAGTCCCAGGATGGGGCTTGGAGCGGCCTAGGGCAGGGCTGGGGGGTGATCGCCACTCCTGTCTCCATATGAAGCTGCTTGTGATTTTTGTTATCACAAAACTACCCTTTGGTTGGCAGCTGCAGGGGCCGCATGGCGCGATGGGTGACGGATGACGAGTGACGGATGACGAGTGACGGGTGACAAGAGACGGGTGACGAGTGACGGGTGATGGGTGACGGGTGACAGGTGACGGGTGACGGGTGATGGGTGACGGGTGACAGGTGACGGGTGACGGGTGATGGGTGACGGGTGACAGGTGACGGGTGACGGGTGACGGGTGATGGGTGAAGAGTGATGTGTGACGGGTGACGGGTGACGGGTGACGGGTGATGGGTGACGGGTGACAAGTGACGGGTGACGGGTGACGGGTGATGAGTGACGGGTGATGAGTGATGGGTGACGGGTGACGGGTGACAAGTGACGGGTGACAAGTGACGAGTGACGGGTGACGGTGACGAGTGACGGGTGACAAGTGACGAGTGACAGGTGACGGTGACGAGTGACGGGTGACAAGTGACGAGTGACGGGTGACGGTGATGAGTGACGGGTGACGAGTGATGGGTGACGGGTGACGGTGACGAGTGACGAGTGACGGGTGACAAGTGACGGGTGACGGGTGACGAGTGACGGGTGACGGGTGACAAGTGACGGGTGACGAGTGACGGGTGACGGGTGACGGGTGACGAGTGATGTGTGACGGGTGACGGGTGATGAGTGACGGGTGACGAGTGATGGGTGACGGGTGACGGGTGATGAGTGACGGGTGACGAGTGATGGGTGACGAGTGATGGGTGACGGGTGACGGGTGACAAGTGACGGGTGACAAGTGACGGGTGACAAGTGACGAGTGACGGGTGACGGTGACGAGTGACGGGTGACGGGTGACAAGTGACGGGTGACAAGTGACGAGTGACGGGTGACGAGTGACAAGTGACGGGTGACAAGTGACGGGTGACAAGTGACGGGTGACAAGTGACGGGTGACGAGTGACAAGTGACGGGTGACAAGTGACGAGTGACGGGCGACGGTGACGAGTGACGGGTGACGAGTGACAAGTGACGGGTGACGGGTGACAAGTGACGGGTGACAAGTGACGAGTGACGGGTGACGGTGACGAGTGACGGGTGATGAGTGACAAGTGACGGGTGACGAGTGATGGTGACGAGTGACGGGTGATGAGTGACGGGTGACGAGTGAAGGGTGACGGGTGACGGGTGATGGGTGACGGGTGACAGGTGACGGGTGACGAGTGATGGGTGACGGGTGGCGGGTGATGAGTGACGGGTGATGAGTGACGGGTGACGGGTGACGGGTGACAAGTGACGGGTGACGAGTGATGGGTGACGGGTGACGGGTGATGAGTGACGGGTGACAAGTGATGAGTGACGGGTGATGGTGACGAGTGACGGGTGTCGAGTGACGAGTGATGGGTGACGGGTGACGGGTGACAAGTGATGGGTGACGAGTGATGGGTGACGGGTGACGGGTGATGAGTGACGGGTGACGAGTGACGGGTGACGGGTGATGAGTGACGGGTGACGAGTGATGGGTGACGGGTGACGGGTGACAAGTGACGGGTGACGAGTGATGGGTGACGAGTGACAAGTGACGGGTGACGGTGACGAGTGACAAGTGACGAGTGACGGGTGACGGTGACGAGTGACGGGTGACGAGTGACGGGTGACGAGTGATGGGTGACGGGTGCCGGGTGATGAGTGACGGGTGACGAGTGACAAGTGACGGGTGACAAGTGACGAGTGACGGGTGACGGTGACGAGTGACGGGTGACGAGTGATGGGTGACGGGTGACGGGTGATGAGTGACGGGTGACGGGTGACAGGTGACGAGTGATGGGTGACGGGTGACGAGTGACGGGTGACGGTGACGAGTGACGGGTGACGAGTGACGGGTGACGAGTGATGGGTGACGGGTGCCGGGTGATGAGTGACGGGTGACGAGTGACAAGTGACGGGTGACAAGTGACGAGTGACGGGTGACGGTGACGAGTGACGGGTGACGAGTGATGGGTGACGGGTGACGGGTGATGAGTGACGGGTGACGAGTGATGGGTGACGGGTGACGAGTGATGGGTGACGGGTGACGGGTGATGAGTGACGGGTGACGGGTGACAAGTGACGGGTGACGGGTGACGGGTGACGAGTGACAAGTGACGGGTGACAAGTGACGAGTGACGGGTGACTGGTGACGGTGACGGGTGACGAGTGACGGGTGACAACTGACGGGTGACGGGTGACGGTGACGAGTGACGGGTGACGAGTGACGGGTGACGGGTGACGGGTGACGGGTGACGGGTGACAAGTGACGGGTGACGAGTGACGGGTGACGGTGACGAGTGACGGGTGACGAGTGACAAGTGACGGGTGACGAGTGACGGGTGACGGGTGACGGGTGACAAGTGACGGGTGACGAGTGACGGGTGACGGTGACGAGTGACGGGTGACGAGTGACAAGTGACGGGTGACGAGTGACGGGTGACAAGTGACGGGTGACGGGTGACGGTGACGAGTGACGGGTGACGAGTGACAAGTGACGGGTGACGAGTGACGGGTGACGAGTGACGGGTGACGAGTGACGGGTGACGGTGACGGGTGACGAGTGACGGGTGACGGGTGACGGGTGACGGGTGACGGGTGACGAGTGACGGGTGACAAGTGACGAGTGACGGGTGACAAGTGACGAGTGACGGGTGACGGTGACGAGTGACGGGTGACGAGTGACGGGTGATGGGTGACAAGTGACGAGTGACGGGTGACGGGTGACGAGTGACGGGTGACGAGTGACGGGTGATGGGTGACAAGTGACAAGTGACGGGTGACGGGTGACGAGTGACGGGTGACAAGTGACGAGTGACGGGTGACAAGTGACGGGTGATGGGTGACAAGTGACGAGTGACGGGTGACGGTGACGAGTGACGGGTGACGAGTGACGGGTGACGGGTGACGAGTGATGGGTGACGGTGACGAGTGACGGGTGACGAGTGACGGGTGATGGGTGACAAGTGACGAGTGACGGGTGACGGTGACGAGTGACGGGTGACGAGTGACGGGTGATGGGTGACAAGTGACAAGTGACGGGTGACGAGTGACGGGTGATGGTGACGAGTGACGGGTGACGAGTGACGGGTGACAAGTGACGAGTGACGGGTGACAAGTGACGAGTGACGGGTGACGAGTGACGGGTGACAAGTGACGGGTGACGAGTGACGGGTGACGGGTGACGGGTGACGGGTGACAAGTGACGGGTGACGGGTGACGGTGACGAGTGACGGGTGATGAGTGACAAGTGACGGGTGACGAGTGACGGTGACGGGTGACGAGTGACGGTGACGAGTGATGGGTGACGGGTGATGGGTGACGAGTGATGGGTGACGAGTGACAAGTGACGGGTGACAAGTGACGAGTGACCGGTGACGAGTGACGGGTGACGAGTGACAAGTGACGGGTGACGGGTGACGGGTGACGGGTGACGAGTGACGGGTGCCTTTTTGTAAAGAGTTTACAGATGCAGTAATACAGCTTTCGTAAAGAGCTGTGACCTGTTAGAGATTTTAAAGAGCCACTAATGAGGTTTATAAACGAACTGCTAATCTATACTGGTTTCATAAAAAATAGCAACTCATGATATCTTACCAAATCTCATGATTTGTTCAAGTTTGTCCCATGTTTGAACAGAAGCTGGGATTGGAAATACTGCTCTCCCCATCAATCCCCCATCACTCCCCCATCACTCCCCCATCATTAACCCGTCCCATTCACTCCCCCTGTCCCATTCACTCTCCCCCTGTCCCCCCTGTCTCATTCACTCTCCCCCTGTCCCATTCACTCTCCCCCTGTCCCATTCACTCTCCCCCTGTCCCATTCACTCTCCCCCTGTCCCATTCACTCCCCCCTGTCCCATTCCCTCTCCCCCTGTCCCATTCCCTCTCCCCCTGTCCCATTCACTCCCCCCTGTCCCATTCACTCTCCCCCTGTCCCATTCACTCTCCCCCTGTCCCATTCACTCTCCCCCTGTCCCATTCACTCCGCCCTGTCCCATTCACTCTCTCCTGTCCCATTCACTCTCCCCCTGTCCCATTCACTCTCCCCTGTCTCATTCACTCTCCCCCTGTCCCATTCACTCTCCCCTGTCCCATTCACTCTCTCCTGTCCCATTCACTCTCCCCCTGTCCCATTCACTCTCCCCCTGTCCCATTCACTCTCCCCTGTCCCATTCACTCTCTCCTGTCCCATTCACTCTCCCCCTGTCCCATTCACTCTCCCCCTGTCCCATTCACTCTCCCCCTGTCCCATTCACTCTCCCCCGTCCCATTCACTCTCCCCTGTCCCATTCACTCCCCCTGTCCCATTCACTCTCCCCCTGTCCCATTCACTCACCCCCCTGTCCCATTCACTCTCCCCCTGTCCCATTCACTCTCCCCGTGTCCCATTCACTCTCCCCCCTGTCCCATTTACTCCCCCTGTCCCATTCACTCTCCCCCTGTCCCATTCACTCTCCCCCTGTCCCATTCACTCTCCCCCTGTCCCATTCACTCCCCCCTGTCCCATTCACTCTCCCCCTGTCCCATTCACTCTCCCCCTGTCCCATTCACTCTCCCCCTGTCCCATTCACTCTCCCCCTGTCCCATTCACTCTCCCCCGTCCCATTCACTCTCCCCCTGTCCCATTCACTCTCCCCCTGTCCCATTCACTCTCCCCCGTCCCATTCACTCCCCCCTGTCCCATTCACTCCCCCCTGTCCCATTCACTCTCCCCTGTCCCATTCACTCTCCCCCTGTCCCATTCACTCTCCCCCTGTCCCATTCACTCCCCCCTGTCCCATTCACTCTCCCCTGTCTCATTCACTCTCCCCTGTCCCATTCACTCTCCCCCTGTCCCATTCACTCCCCCCTGTCCCATTCACTCCCCCCCGGTCCCATTCACTCTCCCCTGTCCCATTCACTCTCCCCCTGTCCCATTCACTCTCCCCTGTCCCATTCACTCTCCCCTGTCTCATTCTCTCTCCCCTGTCCCATTCACTCTCCCCCTGTCCCATTCACTCTCCCCTGTCCCATTCACTCTCCCCCTGTCCCATTCACTCCCCCCTGTCCCATTCACTATCCCCCTGTCCCATTCACTCTCCCCCTGTCCCATTCACTCTCCCCCTGTCCCATTCACTCTCCCCCTGTCCCATTCACTCTCCCCCTGTCCCACTCATTCTCCCCTGTCCCATTCACTCTCCCCCTGTCCCATTCACTCTCCCCCTGTCCCATTCACTCTCCCCCCTGTCCCATTCACTCACCCCCCTGTCCCATTCACTCTCCCCCTGTCCCATTCACTCCCCCCTGTCCCATTCACTCTCCCCCTGTCCCATTCACTATCCCCCTGTCCCATTCACTCTCCCCCTGTCCCATTCACTCTCCCCCCGTCCCATTCACTCTCCCCCTGTCCCATTCACTCTCCCCCTGTCCCATTCACTCTCCCCCTGTCCCATTCACTCTACCCCTGTCACATTCACTCTCCCCCTGTCCCATTCACTCTCCCCCTGTCCCATTCACTCTCCCCCTGTCCCATTCACTCCCCCTTGTCTCATTCACTCTCCCCTGTCCCATTCACTCTCCCCTGTCCCATTCACTCCCCCCTGTCCCATTCACTCTCCGCCTGTCCCGTTCACTCTCCCCCTGTCCCATTCACTCTCCCCCTGTCCCATTCATTCTCCCCCTGTCCCATTCACTCTCCCCCTGTCCCATTCACTCCCCCTGTCCCATTCACTCTCCCCCAATCCCATTCACTCTCCCCCCGTCCCATTCACTATCCCCCCGTCCCATTCACTCTCCCCTGTCCCATTCACTCTCCACCTGTCCCATTCACTCTCCCCCCTGTCCCATTCACTCTCCCCCTGTCCCATTCACACTCCCCCGTCCCATTCACTCCCCCCTGTCCCATTCACTCTCCCCCTGTCCCATTCACTCTCCGCCTGTCCCATTCACTCTCCCCCTGTCCCATTCACTCTCCCCCGGTCCCATTCACTCCCCCCTGTCCCAGTCACTCTCCCCCTGTCCCATTCACTCTCCGCCTGTCCCATTCACTCTCCCCCTGTCCCAATCACTCTCCCCCTGTCCCATTCACTCTCCCCCTGTCCCATTGAATCTCCCCCTGTCCCATTCACTCTCCCCCTGTCCCATTCACTCTCCCCCTGTCCCATTAACTCTCCCCCTATCCCATTCAATCTCCCCCTCTCCCATTCACTCTCCCCCTGCCCATTCACTCTCCCCCCTGTCCCATTCACTCTCCCCCGTCCCATTCACTCTCCCCCGTCCCATTGAATCTCCCCCTGTCCCATTCACTCTCCCCCTGTCCCAGTCACTCTCCCCCTGTCCCATTCACTCTCCTCCTGTCCAATTCATTCTCCCCCTGTCCCAATCACTCTCCCCCTGTCCCATTCACTCTCCCACTGTCCCATTCACTCCCCCTGTCCCATTCACTCTCCCCCTGTCCCATTCACTCTCCCCTGTCCAATTCACTCTCCCCCTGTCCCATTCACTCTCCCCTGTCCCATTCACTCTCCCCCTGTCCCATTCACTCTCCCCCTGTCCCAATCACTCCCCCCTGTCCCATTCACTCCCCCCTGTCCCATTCACTCTCCCCCTGTCCCATTCACTCTCCCCCTGTCCCATTCACTCCCCCCTGTCCCATTCACTCTCCCCCTGTCCCATTTACTCTCCCCCTGTCCCATTCACTCTCCCCCTGTCCCATTAACTCTCCCCCCTGTCCCATTCACTCTCCCCCTGTCTCATTCACTCTCCCCCCTGTCCCATTCACTCCCCCCTGTCCCATTCACTCTGCCCTGTCCCATTCACTCTCTCCTGTCCCATTCACTCTCCCCCTGTCCCATTCACTCTCCCCCTGTCCCATTCACTCTGCCCTGTCCCATTCACTCTCTCCTGTCCCATTCACTCTCCCTCTGTCCCTTTCACTCTCCCCTGTCTCATTAACTCTCCCCCTGTCCCATTCACTCTACTCCGGGCCCATTCACTCTCCCCTTGTCCCATTCACTCTACTCCAGTCCCATTCACTCTCCCCCGTCCCATTCACTCTCTCCTGTCCCATTCACTCTCCCCCTGTCCCTTTCACTCTCCCCCTGTCCCATTCACTCCCCATGTCCCATTCACTCTCCCCTTGTCCCATTCACTCTCCCCCATCCCATTCACACCCCCCTGTCCCATTCACTCTCCCCCCTGTCCCATTCACTCTCCCCCTGTCCCATTCACTCCCCCCTGTCCTATTCACTCTCCCCCTGTCCCATTCACTCTCCCCCTGTCCCATTCACTCTCCCCCTGTCCCATTCACTCTCCCCCTGTCCCATTCACTCTCCCCTGTCCCAATTACTCTCCCCCTGTCCCACTCACTCTCCCCCTGTCCCACTCACTCTCCCCCTGTCCCATTCACTCTCCCCCTGTCCCATTCACTCCCCCTGTCCCATTCACTCTCCCCCTGTCCCATTCACTCTCCCCCTGTCCCATTCACTCTCCCCCTGTCCCATTCACTCTCCCCCTGTCCCATTCACTCTCCCCCGTCCCATTCACTCCACCCTGTCCCACTCACTCTCCCCCTGTCCCACTCACTCTCCCCCTGTCCCATTCACTCTCCCCATGTCCCATTCACTCCCCCTGACCCATTCACTCTCCCCCTGTCCCATTCACTCTCCCTCTGTCCCACTCACTCTCCCCCTGTCCCACTCACTCTCCCCCTGTCCCATTCACTCTCCCCCTGTCCCATTCACTCTCCCCCGTCCCATTCACTCACCCCTGTCCCACTCACTCTCCCCCTGTCCCACTCACTCTCCCCCTGTCCCATTCACTCTCCCCCTGTCCCATTCACTCTCCCCCTGTCCCATTCACTCTCCCCCTGTCCCATTCACTCTCCCCCTGTCCCACTCACTCTCCCCCTGTCCCATTCACTCTCCCCCTGTCCCATTCACTCTCCCCCTGTCCCATTCACTCTCCCCCTGTCCCATTCACTCTCCCCCTGTCCCATTCACTCTCCCCCTGTCCCACTCACTCTCCCCCTGTCCCATTCACTCTCCCCCTGTCCCATTCACTCCCCCTGACCCATTCACTCTACCCCTGTCCCATTCACTCTCCCCCTGTCCCATTCACTCTCCCCCTGTCCCATTCACTCCCCCCTGTCCCATTCACTCTCCCCCTGTCCCATTCACTCTCCCCCTGTCCCATTCACTCTCCCCTGTCCCATTCACTCTCTCCTGTCCCATTCACTCTCCCCCTGTCCCTTTCACTCTCCCCCTGTCCCATTCACTCCCCATGTCCCATTCACTCTCCCCTTGTCCCATTCACTCTACTCCCGTCCCATTCACTCTCCCCCTGTCCCATTCACTCCCCCCGTCCCATTCACTCCCCCCTGTCCCATTCACTCCCCCCTGTCCCATTCACTCTCCCCCTGTCCCATTCACTCTCCCCCCGTCCCATTCACCCTCCCCTGTTCCATTCACTCTCTCCTGTCCCATTCACTCTCTCCTGTCCCATTCACTCGCCCCTGTCCCATTCACTCCCCCCGTCCCATTCACTCCCCCCTGTCCCATTCACTCCCCCCTGTCCCATTCACTCCCCCCTGTCCCATTCACTCTCCCCCTGTCCCATTCACTCTCCCCCTGTCCCATTCACTCCCCCCGTCCCATTCACTCTCCCCCTGTCCCATTCACTCTCCCCTGTCCCATTCACTCTCCCCCTGTCCCACTCACTCTCCCCCTGTCCCATTCACTCAATTCACAATTCAATTCAAATCGCTTTATTGGCATGATAAGGTACATCTTATGTTGCCAAAGCATCAAAATACATTTAATGTTGAACACATAAACGCGGTTCTATTCATACAGTTTATAAATATACATTCGCCTTGTTTGTATATATTCTTGTCTTAGTTTACTGGTTGTCCCTCTGTTCATGGCAGGCTGTAACATAGTGTGCCGCCAGTTTTACACAGCTTCTCTCCTCCCCCAGTAGGAAAGGGAGTTTTTGGTTGTCATTCAGATTTCTGAATTCAGGGCATATTTGGGAGAATTTTTGGTAGAAATTCTCCCTGATGTCCTGATATTTTCCACAGGCTGTGAGGAAGTGCATCTCTGTCTCAACTACTCCCTGACTGCAGTGAGAGCATATCCTGTCTTCTCTTGGCAGCCTGGTTTGCCTGTGTCTGCCTTTTTCGATCGCTAGGCTATGTTCGCTAAGCCTGTACCTTGTCAAGGTTCTTCTCAGTTTGTTATCCTTTACCATGGTCAGGTAATCAGCTATGTTGTATTGTCTGTTTAGGGCCAAGTAGCAATTGAGTTTGCTTTGGGTTTTTGTTGTTTCTGCCCAATATGTCAGATATTTTTCCTTTTGCTTAGCGACAATTGTGTTGGGTCGAATTCTTTGTGTTACCCTGTCACTGTCCTGGGACTGGTTATTGTTAGTATTGTTAGTAGTTACTTCACTGATTCCCAGGACTAGTTGACTGAGGGTATTTTTCTTTATGGTCAGCTCTTGGCATTTCAGGACGTCGTAGTGATAGCATTGGGGGTTGTTCATTTGTAGGTGATTCCAAAATTTGGTGGCTCTTTTTTGGATAGTGATTATTAATGGATATTGGCCTAGTTCCGCCCTGCATGCATTGTTTACTGTTTTCCTTTGAGTCCGGAGGATACTTTTACAGAATTCTGCATGTAGGATCTCAATTGGGTGTTTGTCCCATTTTGCAAATTCTTGTTGTGTTATCGGTCCCCATACCTCACTACCATAGAGTGCAATTGGTTCAATTACTGATTTGAAAATTTTGAGCCAAATGCTAATTGGGATTTCTATTTGGATTGATTTTTTGATGGCATAGAAAGCCCTTCTTGCTTTCTCTTTCAGTTCATTCACTCTCCCCCTGTCCCATTCACTCCCCCTGTCCAATTCACTCTCCCCCTGTCCCACTCACTCTCCCCCTGTCCCATTCACTCTCCCCCTGTCCCATTCACTCCCTCGTCCCATTCACTCCCCCCTGTCCCATTCACTCTCCCCCGTCCCATTCACTCTCCGCCTGTCCCATTCACTCTCCCCCTGTCCCATTCACTCTCCCCCGGTCCCATTCACTCCCCCCTGTCCCAGTCACTCTCCCCCTGTCCCATTCACTCTCCGCCTGTCCCATTCACTCTCCCCCTGTCCCAATCACTCTCCCCCTGTCCCATTCACTCTCCCCCTGTCCCATTGAATCTCCCCCTGTCCCATTCACTCTCCCCCTGTCCCATTCACTCTCCCCCTGTCCCATTAACTCTCCCCCTATCCCATTCAATCTCCCCCTCTCCCATTCACTCTCCCCCTGCCCATTCACTCTCCCCCCTGTCCCATTCACTCTCCCCCGTCCCATTCACTCTCCCCGTCCCATTGAATCTCCCCCTGTCCCATTCACTCTCCCCCTGTCCCATTCACTCTCCCCTGTCCCATTCACTCTCCCCCTGCCCCATTCACTCTCCCCCTGTCCCATTCACTCACCCTGTCCCAGTCACTCTCCCCCTGTCCCATTCACTCTCCTCCTGTCCAATTCATTCTCCCCCTGTCCCAATCACTCTCCCCCTGTCCCATTCACTCTCCCACTGTCCCATTCACTCCCCCTGTCCCATTCACTCTCCCCCTGTCCCATTCACTCTCCCCTGTCCAATTCACTCTCCCCCTGTCCCATTCACTCTCCCCTGTCCCATTCACTCTCCCCCTGTCCCATTCACTCTCCCCCTGTCCCAATCACTCCCCCCTGTCCCATTCACTCCCCCCTGTCCCATTCACTCTCCCCCTGTCCCATTCACTCTCCCCCTGTCCCATTCACTCCCCCCTGTCCCATTCACACTCCCCCTGTCCCATTTACTCTCCCCCTGTCCCATTCACTCTCCCCCTGTCCCATTAACTCTCCCCCCTGTCCCATTCACTCTCCCCCTGTCTCATTCACTCTCCCCCCTGTCCCATTCACTCCCCCCTGTCCCATTCACTCTGCCCTGTCCCATTCACTCTCTCCTGTCCCATTCACTCTCCCCCTGTCCCATTCACTCTCCCCCTGTCCCATTCACTCTGCCCTGTCCCATTCACTCTCTCCTGTCCCATTCACTCTCCCCCTGTCCCTTTCACTCTCCCCTGTCTCATTAACTCTCCCCCTGTCCCATTCACTCTACTCCGGGCCCATTCACTCTCCCCTTGTCCCATTCACTCTACTCCAGTCCCATTCACTCTCCCCCGTCCCATTCACTCTCTCCTGTCCCATTCACTCTCCCCCTGTCCCTTTCACTCTCCCCCTGTCCCATTCACTCCCCATGTCCCATTCACTCTCCCCTTGTCCCATTCACTCTCCCCCATCCCATTCACACCCCCCTGTCCCATTCACTCTCCCCCCTGTCCCATTCACTCTCCCCCTGTCCCATTCACTCCCCCCTGTCCTATTCACTCTCCCCCTGTCCCATTCACTCTCCCCCTGTCCCATTCACTCTCCCCCTGTCCCATTCACTCTCCCCCTGTCCCATTCACTCTCCCCTGTCCCAATTACTCTCCCCCTGTCCCACTCACTCTCCCCCTGTCCCACTCACTCTCCCCCTGTCCCATTCACTCTCCCCCTGTCCCATTCACTCCCCCTGTCCCATTCACTCTCCCCCTGTCCCATTCACTCTCCCCCTGTCCCATTCACTCTCCCCCTGTCCCATTCACTCTCCCCCTGTCCCATTCACTCTCCCCCGTCCCATTCACTCCACCCTGTCCCACTCACTCTCCCCCTGTCCCACTCACTCTCCCCCTGTCCCATTCACTCTCCCCATGTCCCATTCACTCCCCCTGACCCATTCACTCTCCCCCTGTCCCATTCACTCTCCCTCTGTCCCACTCACTCTCCCCCTGTCCCACTCACTCTCCCCCTGTCCCATTCACTCTCCCCCTGTCCCATTCACTCTCCCCCGTCCCATTCACTCCCCCCTGTCCCACTCACTCTCCCCCTGTCCCACTCACTCTCCCCCTGTCCCATTCACTCTCCCCCTGTCCCATTCACTCTCCCCCTGTCCCATTCACTCTCCCCCTGTCCCATTCACTCTCCCCCTGTCCCACTCACTCTCCCCCTGTCCCATTCACTCTCCCCCTGTCCCATTCACTCTCCCCCTGTCCCATTCACTCTCCCCCTGTCCCATTCACTCTCCCCCTGTCCAATTCACTCTCCCCCTGTCCCACTCACTCTCCCCCTGTCCCATTCACTCTCCCCCTGTCCCATTCACTCCCCCTGACCCATTCACTCTCCCCCTGTCCCATTCACTCTCCCCCTGTCCCATTCACTCTCCCCCTGTCCCATTCACTCCCCCCTGTCCCATTCACTCTCCCCCTGTCCCATTCACTCTCCCCCGTCCCATTCACTCTCCCCTGTCCCATTCACTCTCTCCTGTCCCATTCACTCTCCCCCTGTCCCTTTCACTCTCCCCCTGTCCCATTCACTCCCCATGTCCCATTCACTCTCCCCTTGTCCCATTCACTCTACTCCCGTCCCATTCACTCTCCCCCTGTCCCATTCACTCTCCCCCTGTCCCATTCACTCCCCCCGTCCCATTCACTCCCCCCTGTCCCATTCACTCCCCCCTGTCCCATTCACTCTCCCCCTGTCCCATTCACTCTCCCCCCGTCCCATTCACCCTCCCCTGTTCCATTCACTCTCCCCTGTCCCATTCACTCGCCCCTGTCCCATTCACTCTCCCCCTGTCCCATTCACTCTCCCCCTGTCCCATTCACTCCCCCCGTCCCATTCACTCCCCCCTGTCCCATTCACTCCCCCCTGTCCCATTCACTCCCCCCTGTCCCATTCACTCTCCCCCTGTCCCATTCACTCTCCCCCTGTCCCATTCACTCCCCCCGTCCCATTCACTCTCCCCCTGTCCCATTCACTCTCCCCTGTCCCATTCACTCTCCCCCTGTCCCACTCACTCTCCCCCTGTCCCATTCACTCAATTCACAATTCAATTCAAATCGCTTTATTGGCATGATAAGGTACATCTTATGTTGCCAAAGCATCAAAATACATTTAATGTTGAACACATAAACGCGGTTCTATTCATACAGTTTATAAATATACATTCGCCTTGTTTGTATATATTCTTGTCTTAGTTTACTGGTTGTCCCTCTGTTCATGGCAGGCTGTAACATAGTGTGCCGCCAGTTTTACACAGCTTCTCTCCTCCCCCAGTAGGAAAGGGAGTTTTTGGTTGTCATTCAGATTTCTGAATTCAGGGCATATTTGGGAGAATTTTTGGTAGAAATTCTCCCTGATGTCCTGATATTTTCCACAGGCTGTGAGGAAGTGCATCTCTGTCTCAACTACTCCCTGACTGCAGTGAGAGCATATCCTGTCTTCTCTTGGCAGCCTGGTTTGCCTGTGTCTGCCTTTTTCGATCGCTAGGCTATGTTCGCTAAGCCTGTACCTTGTCAAGGTTCTTCTCAGTTTGTTATCCTTTACCATGGTCAGGTAATCAGCTATGTTGTATTGTCTGTTTAGGGCCAAGTAGCAATTGAGTTTGCTTTGGGTTTTTGTTGTTTCTGCCCAATATGTCAGATATTTTTCCTTTTGCTTAGCGACAATTGTGTTGGGTCGAATTCTTTGTGTTACCCTGTCACTGTCCTGGGACTGGTTATTGTTAGTATTGTTAGTAGTTACTTCACTGATTCCCAGGACTAGTTGACTGAGGGTATTTTTCTTTATGGTCAGCTCTTGGCATTTCAGGACGTCGTAGTGATAGCATTGGGGGTTGTTCATTTGTAGGTGATTCCAAAATTTGGTGGCTCTTTTTTGGATAGTGATTATTAATGGATATTGGCCTAGTTCCGCCCTGCATGCATTGTTTACTGTTTTCCTTTGAGTCCGGAGGATACTTTTACAGAATTCTGCATGTAGGATCTCAATTGGGTGTTTGTCCCATTTTGCAAATTCTTGTTGTGTTATCGGTCCCCATACCTCACTACCATAGAGTGCAATTGGTTCAATTACTGATTTGAAAATTTTGAGCCAAATGCTAATTGGGATTTCTATTTGGATTGATTTTTTGATGGCATAGAAAGCCCTTCTTGCTTTCTCTTTCAGTTCATTCACTCTCCCCCTGTCCCATTCACTCCCCCTGTCCAATTCACTCTCCCCCTGTCCCACTCACTCTCCCCCTGTCCCATTCACTCTCCCCCTGTCCCATTCACTCCCTCGTCCCATTTACTCTCCCCCTGTCCCATTCACTCTCCCCCTGTCCAATTCACTCTCCCCCTGTCCCACTCACTCTCCCCCTGTGCCATTCACTCTCCCCCTGTCCCATTCACTCCCCCTGTCCCATTCACTCTCCCCCTGTCCCATTCACTCTCCCCCGTCCCATTCAATCTCCCCCTGTCCCATTCACTCTCCCCCTGTCCCATTCACTCTCCCCCTGTCCCATTCACTCTCCCCCTGTCCCATTCACTCTCCCCCTGTCCCATTCACTCCCCCCTGTCCCATTCACTCTCCCCCTGTCTCATTCACTCTCCCCCTGTCCCATTCACTCTCCCCCTGTCCCATTCACTCTCTCCCTGTCCCATTCACTCCCCACTGTCCCATTCACTCCCCACTGTCCCATTCACTCTCCCCCTGTCCCATTCACTCCCCACTGTCCCATTCACTCTCCCCCTGTCCCATTCACTCTCCCCCTGTCCAATTCACTCTCCCCCTGTCCCATTCACTCTCCCCTGTCCCATTCACTCTCCCCTGTCCCATTCACGCTCCCCCTGTCCCATTCACTCTCCCCCTGTCCCATTCACTCTCCCCCTTTCCCATTCACTCTCCCCCTGTCCCATTCACTCTCCCCCCTGTCCCATTCACGCTCCCCCTGTCCCATTCACTCTCCCCCTGTCCCATTCACTCTCCCCCTGTCCCATTCACTCTCCCCTGTCCCATTCACTCTCCCCTGTCCCATTCACTCTCCCCCCTGTCCCATTCACGCTCCCCCTGTCCCATTCACTCTCCCCCTGTCCCATTCACTCTCCCCCTGTCCCATTCACTCCCCCCTGTCCCATTCACTCTCCCCCTGTCCCATTCACTCTCCCCCTGTCCCATTCACTCTCCCCCTGTCCCATTCACTCTCCGCCTGTCCCATTCACTCTCCCCCTGTCCCATTCACTCTCCCCTTTCCCATTCACTCTCACCCTGGAAATTAGAGTCGCATTTAACAAGGGTAATACAGTAATCATGGGGGACTTTAATCTACATATAGACTGGGCAAACCAACTTTGCAGTTATCGAGCGGTTGACAAATTCATGGAATGTATGAAAGATAGTTTTCGAGATCAGTATGGTGAGGAACCAACTAGGGAAGAGGCTATTTTAGAACTAATATTGTGCAATGAGAAAGGGTTAATTAATAACCTTGTAGTAAAGGGGCCTTTAGGGAAGAGTGACCATAATATGATAGAATTTTATACTGAGTTTGAAACTGACTGAGTTAAATCCAAATCTAGGGTCTTAAATCTAAACAAAACAAACTACGTATGTATGAGGGGCGAGTTGGCTAAGGTGGATTGGGAAACTACGTTAAAAGGTATGATAGTGGGCGAGCAATTGCTAGCATTTAAAGAATTAATACATAATTTACAACAAATATACATCCCTTTAAGGCACAAAAACCCCACAGGAAAAGTGGTCCAACCGTGGCTAACAAGAGAAGTTAAAGATAGTATTAGATCAAAGGAAGAGGCTTATAATGCTGCCAAAAAGAGTAGTGAGCCTGAGGGTTGGGAGGATTTTAGAATTCAGCAAAGGAGGACCAAGAAATTGATAAAGAAAGGGAAAATAGGATACGTGAGTAAATTAACGAGAGACATAAAAACAGACAGTAAATGTTTCTATAGGTATGTAAATAGGGAAAGATTAGCGAAAGTAAATGTAGGTCCCTTACAGGCTGAGACAGGAGAAATTATAATGGGGAATTAAGGAAATGGCAGAAAAATTAAACAAATACTTTGGGCTCGATTTTCAGTGTGCCGTGGAGTCGGGATTGGAGGCGTGCGGGGGGTTAAAATCCCCAAATCGGGGGTCCCGACCCCATCCCACCCCCAGCCCGCCTCCATGGCAGTTTCAAAGGAGGCGGGTACCCGCCCCGCACTGGGACCCGCCTCCCCAAGGCGGGAAGGGATTAGTGCCAATTAACTGCCTGTTAACAGGTAGTCAACAGGCAGTTTTTAGCCTAATCCCTATTTTTAAGCTTGAACTGTGGGATTCCCGATGGCTCCAAACCACGCCAAGTTGGAGGAGTTGGGCCGTCGAGTTGAAGGGCTTGGAGGGGTCGAGATGTCAGTGTTCAGGTGAGTGATGGGTGCATGAGTGCAAAGGTAAGTGGGTTTGGTGTGTCTAAAGTGATTAAATAAGCTTTACATACCTTTTCTTATCTTTTCAGCCTTCCTTCCTTTGGGTCCCGGGAGTCCCTCATCTCACCGGCACAGAAAGCAGAATGGCTGCGATCTGTCAAAAGTGACAGCCTGCAGCTTTCTGTGCAGGAGAGATTTCTAACTGAGTCTGTGGAGAAGGACTCAGGTTAGAAGTAAGACTGTCAGTGTTTGACAGCTTCAAACAGCTGTGAAACATTGATATTTCATCTGTCAAAACGTCTTGACAGATGAAATTTCAGTCTGTGACATCACCTGTTGCAGGGTGGCCCTTAATTGGCCTGCTGAGCCCGTGTGGATTGGCCACAACTCGATGGAGGCGGGACTACTACCCCGAAAGTTGTAGTTCCGCCTCCAACCTGACTCCTGAATGAAAATCCTGCCCTTTGTGTCTTAAAACCTTCTCGGAAATAATGGACAACCAAGGGTCTAGCGAGAATGAGGAACTGAAAGATAGTAGTATTAGTAAGAAAGTAGTACTGAAGAAATTAATGGGACTGAAAGCCGATAAATCCCCTGGACCTGATGGCCTACATCCTAGGGTTTTGAAAGAGTGGCTATAGAGATAGTAGACGCATTGTGTAAAGTCTGTGGGTTGTTTAGTTAATTAATACACAGACTACCAGAGTAACTTAAAACAGGACTTTACTATTCGAAGGTCAGGGCGAATCTGCCCAATAAATCCTGACACAGCACTTATATACCGGTGTGGTCACCGTTGGTATTACAGTATACAGAAGCCAACAAAGTAGTGCAACACCTAAAGTAGTTCTCTTAAAGGTGGACGGTTACATACAATAGTTCTCTTAAAGGTAGACGGGTACATACACTACAATCCTCCCTTTTTAGCTTACAACATACTGATTCCCCATTAAACATACATTATAACATATATACAACTTTATGCAAGACAGTTCACAGATTCAGTCTCTCTGGAGGTTTCCAGATTCTGTCCGGATAACGCCTCGGTGGTGTCGTAACTCCCGGCGGGGTAGCAGGTGCTTCTGGCAAGGTCGATTCGGCTTGAAGGACAGTGTCAGGTTCATCTGATTCCAGTATTACCAGATCGGAGGTAGGTGTTCTGGGTATCTCTGTCTCAACATTAACCGTGTAAGGTGGTGGAGTAGGTTGGCCATTTGTGGCTGACCCTATGATCTGGTCAACATGGCGCCTTATTATACTGTCCCCAATGTCCACCGTATACATCAACGGCCCTAGCCTTTTTCCAATAGTTCCAGGCTGCCATTTCTCGGTACGGTAGTCCCGGGCCAAAACTTGTTGACCTATCTGAAAAGATCTAGTTGGCCTTTCATTCATGCCCTGGAATTGCCAGTTCTCTACGTCCCTTCTGACGTTTGGCTTAAGCAAATCCAGCCGGCATCTTAGTCATCTATTAAAAAACATCATGGCGGGAGTTTGATTTGTGACCGCATGTGTTGCATTCCTGTACGCCAACAAGAAGCTATCCACCTTATGTTGTAAGTTAATGGCTTCATTACCCATGGCCTTTATGGCCTTCTTGAAGGTCTGGACAAACCTTTCAGCCAATCCATTGGAGGCGGGATGGTATGGGGCTGACGTGTAGTGCTTAACCCCATTGCTCTTTAAGAATTTCTTGAATTCTTCGGACACAAATTGCGGTCCATTATCAGAACAGATCTGTTCCGGCAGCCCATTCCTAGCAAACATGGTCCTTAACACTGTGATGGTTTTTTCCGTGGTGGTGGTGGACATCTTTATTTCCTCCGGCCACTTGGAGTGTGCATCCACCGCTATTAGAAACATTGAGTCCATAAATGGACCAGCAAAGTCGATGTGTACCCTTTGCCAAGGAGATGAGGGCCACTCCCATGGATGCAGAGGAGCCTGTGGTGGCGCGTTTTGGACCTTCTGGCATCCTAGACAGCTCTTAGTGATTTCTTCGATGTCCCCATCAATGCCTGGCCACCACACGAACGCTCTTGCTAGGTTCTTCATTTTCACTCCACCCAGATGTCCCTCGTGCAGCTCCTTTAACACCTTCTTTTGAAGTTTGGGTGGAATCACCACTCTAGATCCACACATCAGGGTTCCTCGACACACTGACAGCTGTTCTTTTCTCTGCGAAAATGCTGGCAGCGTTGGTTCACCCTGTGCTGGCCATCCCTCCACCGTTAAATCATAGACTCGTGAGAGAGTCGGGTCATTTCTTGTTTCGTTTTCGATCATCGAATTTGTTACTGGTAGACATTCCACTATGGATGAGTGGAACATCTCTACCGGGTCCACTGTAGTCGCTTCTTCTACTATCGGCAATGGCAAGCGCGATAACCCATCAGCATTTCCATGCTGTTTGGACCTTTTGTATTCGATGTCATATTGGTGTGCCCCTAGTAACACGGACCACCTCTGTAACCTTTGCGCTGTCATGGTGGAAACGGCCTTGTTAGGGTTGAATATGGACACCAACGGCTGGTGGTCTGTCAGTAATGTGAACTTCTTGCCCTGCTGGTAATGATTGAATTTCTTTATGCCCCACACAAGGCTGAGGGCCTCCCTATCTATTTGAGCATAATTTCGCTCCGCGGAGGTCAATGATCGGGACGCGAATGCCACTGGCCTTTCCGAGCCATTTGGTAACTTGTGTGAAAGTACTGCTCCAATTCCATAAGGGGAAGCATCACAAGCTAGACGAAGAGGTAACGTTGGGTTGAAATGAGCCAACACTTCTTCAGAGGTAATCAACGCCTTGCTTCTGCGAAAGGCCTTTTTACATTCCTCACTCCACTTCCATGGTACTTCTTTCCGCAACAGAGCATTCAGCGGATGCAGCACCGTGGATAGATTCGGCAGAAACTTGTGATAATAATTAATCAACCCCAAGAATGATCTTAACTGTGATACGTTTTCCGGAGCGGGGGCCTTCACGACAGCTTCTATCTTGTCAGGTGACTTGTGCAGCCCCTCTCGGTCAATGACATGACCGCAGTACGAGATCCGTTTTTGGAAGAACTCACATTTCTTGCGATTAACTCGAAGGCCATATTCCTTCAACCTAGTGAGCACCAGTTTCAAATTTGTGAGGTGTTCTTCCTCGTCTTCTCCCGTAATCAGGATATCGTCTAAGTAACACTGCGTGCTTGGAATTCCTTGTAATACCTGCTCCATGGCCCTCTGCCAAATTGCTGGAGCCGAAGCTACCCCAAAAACCAGTCTATTATAACGATACAAGCCTCTGTGTGTGTTGATGGTGAGGTACTGATGCGACTCTTCCTCGACTTCCATTTGTAAGTATGCCTGTGCCAGGTCTATCTTGGTGAAGTGTTTCCCTCCAGCCAACGAAGCAAAGATATCTTCAATCCGCGGAAGCGGGTATTGTACCGTGTGAAGCACCGGATTCACTGTGATCTTGAAGTCTCCGCAGATGCGGACCTTCCCCGGTCCCCCTGGCGTGTTACTTGGTGAAGGCTTCATGACGGGAACAATGGGCGTGGCCCACTCACTCCAGTCCACTTTTGACAGTACCCCTGATCGTTCAAGTTCTTCCAGTTCTGCCTCCACAGCAGGTCGTAGCGCGTAAGGTACCGATCTGGCTTTGAAAAATTTTGGGCTTGCATGTTCTGCAATCTTAACCTTTGCTTTAATTCCTCGCAGTGTTCCCAGTCCTTGCTGGAATACCTCTTTAGCTTCGTCCAATATTCTGGACAACCGTTCAGGTTTGACATCTTCCTTTCCGGAATCTACCGTCATGGTGTTTAGTGAATGCCAGTCTATCTTTATTTTCCTGATCCACTCCCGTCCCAGAAGTGGTGGACCTCCCTCAGGCAACACATACAGGTCCATCCTTTGGTGATCTTTGTCCTTGTATCTCACCTTGACTTCTATCTTTCCGATGGGGTATACTTTGTGCCCCGTGTATGTCTGCAATACTAGTTCCGTATCCCGTAGGGGAATATGCTTGAATAACTTTTTATAATCATGCTTATTCATGACCGTCAACGCCGATCCGGTGTCCACTTCCATTTTCACTTGGACTTTTGCAATCTGTAGTGTGATCCAGATAGCTTGTCGGTCAGCTTCATTACTCACATTGTGAATTCTCAGACTATCCAGTTCCTTGCAGTTGGAGTGTGAGTCCGAATTCTGTTCTTCCGGACTCTTCCTAGTCACCTCATGTACCTTTCTGTACCTCTTTTGTGGTGACTCATTATTGTTGGTCTTCTTTCCTGACCGGCATACCTTAGCTATGTGACCGAGCTTGCCACATTTCCTACATTCCTGGTTTTTAAACCAGCATTGGTTCTGGTCGTGTGTTGTCTTCCCACAATGATAGCATTTCGTTGTACCCGAAGTAATTTGCTGCACACTGAGTGCCGCTGCCTTTAGCTGCATTTCCGCCGTTCCTTTCGCTGCGGCTTCGTTCGATGCAGCAATAAGGACAGCCTTATCAAGTGTAAGATCGTTCTCTTCGAGCAGTCATTTTTGTGTTTCTTCCTTCGACATTCCGCACACGAATTTGTCTCTGAGTGCCTCTGCCAGATTTTCCCTAAACTGACAGTGTTTCGCTAGCCTACGCAGTTCAATCAGGTACTCCGCGTTGCTTTCCTCTTTCCGTTGCGTTCTCGCGTAAAATTTGGATCGTTCCACTAACATCAGTGGTGCGGGGTTAAAATGATCCTTCAGGACAGCAACAATATCATCGAAAGTCTGATCCGCCGGTTTAGCTGGTGCTAGTAGATGCTTCAAGAGCCCGTATGTCTTTGCGCCCATCGAGTTTAGCAAGGTTATAGCTTTGTCATCTTCTTCTATTTTATTTGCCTCACCATAGATCTCAATGCGTTCCGCATACGTGGCCCAGTCTTCTACCTCGGAATTAAAATCGTTGATGTTACCACGCTTAGGCATCTTCCTCTCTTCCTGATAACACCACGGATTATTTCTTTAAATTTTCTTTTTTTTTTCTTCAAGATGGCGGTTCCCGCGAAAATGGCGGTTTCCCGCGCTTATCTTCTCTCCCCGCCCACTTCAATGGCGGTTCCCCGCTTCTGTCTTCTTCTCCGCCTAATGGCGGCTTCCCGCGTTTCTTCCCTAGCGGGAGGGGTACACTTTCCCCACGGGCGACGGCCGCTGGCTTTCAGGTTCACAGCCTGCGCGTCGGCTTCAGTGCTTTCCCTTTTCTCGGCAGGGCAACCGGCGCTGGGTACACCCCGTTGACGGCGAACAGTTTCAGCCGCTGGGCTGGCTCTCGCTCAGTTCCCCTTGCTCGGGCTCTGTCTCTCTCCCGCTCTCTCGGCTCTACCGGCGCTGGGTACACCCCGTTGACGGCGAACAGTTTCAGCCGCTGGACTGGCTCTCGCTCAGTCTCCCTTGGTCGGCTCTGCCTCTCCCGCTCGCTCGGCTCCCAATCGCGCCTCCCAGCGCTCTCGCAGTCCGGTGCTTCCCTCCCCGGCTGCAGCTGAGTTTTTATATCTTCCCGCGCCTACGCTCCCGGTCGCAGCGCTTCGTGGCTTCGGTCGCTGCCCGGCCTTTTTCGCCGGTCGCGGTCTAGCTGTCTCACGACGCCGTTGCGTCCCCAGCCTGTCTGTACCGCGGCTTCCTTGCTCCACGCTGCCCCAGTCTCAGCGCCTCTGGGCCCGACTTCTGTCCGGCTCCTTTCCCCCTCGACCGTGGTCGAGTGCACCGCCCTTATCCTCTGGTTATTCTTTTTACTTTTCCCTTACTCACAGTCACCGTGGCCGGCTTGCTTCTCGTGCTGATCGGCTCACTCCTCACCGTGGCAGAAGGGACAGTCAGTGCATGTTGCTGATGGAAGTCTTTGTCTCTGAATTCTTCCTCCTTTCCAGCTCTGCAGACTCGAGTTTTCTCCCAGCAGAATGACGAGGGCGGTTGCCTCTTCTCGA
This sequence comes from Somniosus microcephalus, assembly GCF_052327205.1. Classification (NCBI taxonomy): domain Eukaryota; kingdom Metazoa; phylum Chordata; class Chondrichthyes; order Squaliformes; family Somniosidae; genus Somniosus; species Somniosus microcephalus. The sequence continues at coordinate 7,425,747 of NC_140989.1, forward strand.
CGCTCGTTAACTGCTTCGGAAGTATTGTTGCCGCAGGGTACGATCAGACTCGTCGCCACTGTAAAGTCTGTGGGTTGTTTAGTTAATTAATACACAGACTACCAGAGTAACTTAAAACAGGACTTTACTATTCGAAGGTCAGGGCGAATCTGCCCAATAAATCCTGACACAGCACTTATATACCGGTGTGGTCACCGTCGGTATTACAGTATACAGAAGCCAACAAAGTAGTGCAACACCTAAAGTAGTTCTCTTAAAGGTGGACGGTTACATACAATAGTTCTCTTAAAGGTAGACGGGTACATACACTACACATTGGTTGTCATTTTCCAAAATTCCATAGATTCTAGAATGGTTCCCGTGGATTGGAAGGTAGCAAATGTAACCCCACTATTTAAGAACATAAGAACATAAGAAATGAGAGCAGGAGTCGGCCATTTGGCCCCTCGATCCTGCTCCGCCATTCAATAAAATCATGGCTGATCTGATCTTGGCCTCAACTGCACTTCCTGCCCGCTCCCCATAACCCTCGACTCCCTTATTGTTCAAAAATCTGTCAATCTCCAGCTTAAATATATTCAATGACCCAGCCTCCACAGCTCTCTGGGGAAGAGAATTCCACAGATTCAAGACCCTCTGAGAGAAGAAATTCCTCCTCATCTCCGTTTGAAATGGGCGACTCCTTACTCTGAAACTATGCCCCCTAGTTCTAGATTCCCCCATAAGGGGAAACATCGTCTGGGATGGCAGGACTGTCGTATGAGGAGAGATTGGGTCGACTAGGCCTGTATTCACCAGAGTTTAGAAGAATGAGGGGGGATCTCATTGAAACTTATAAAATTCTGACCGGGATAGACAGACTGACTGCAGGGAGGAATGGGGGGTCTAGAACTAGGGGTCACAGTTTCAGGATACGGACTGAGATGAGGAGGAATTTCTTCACTCAGAGGGTGGTGAACCTGTGGAATTCTCTACCACAGAAGGCTGTGGAGGTCAAGTCACTGAATATATTTAAGAAGGAGATAGATAGATTTCTAGACACAAAACGCATCAAGGGGTACGGGGAGAGAGCGGGAATATGGTATTGAGATAGAGGGACAGCCACGATCATCTTGAATGGTGGAGCAGGCTCGAAGGGCCGAATGGCCTACTCCTGCTCCTATTTTTCTATGTTTTCTATGCCTCAGCATCTACCCTGTCGAGTCCCCTCAGCATCTTTTGTGTTTCAATAAGATCACCTCTCATTCTTCTAAACGCCAATGAATATAGGCCCAGCCTGCTCAACCTTTCATAGATACATAGAAAATAGGAGCAGGAGTCGGCCATTCGGCCCCTCGAGCCTGCTCCGCCATTTAATGAGATCATGGTTGATCATCCAAACTCAGTACCCTGTCCCTGCCTTCTCCCCATATCCCTTGATCCCTTTAGCCTTACCCCTTATCCTTAGACTGTGACCCCTGGTTCTGGACTCCCCCGCCATCGGGAACATCCTTCCTGCATCTAGTCTGTCTAGTCCTGTTAGAATTTTATAAGTTTCAATGAGATCCCCTCTCATTCTTCAAAACTCTAGCAAATATAAGCCTAATCGACCCAATCTCTCCTCATACGTCATTCCTGCCATCCCAGGTATCAGTCTGGTGAATCTTCGCTGCACTCCCTCCATGGCAAGAACATCCTTCCTCAGGTAAGGCGACCAAAACTGTACGCAGTACTCCAGGTGTGGTCCCACCAATACCCTGTACAGTTGTAGCAGGACTTCCCTACTTTTACACTCCATGTCCCTTGCAATAAAAGCAAACTTTCCATTTGCCTTCCTGATTACTTGCTGTCCCATTCACTCTCCTCTAGGAATCCCGATGGTGATTGGTACTTTGAAAGAAATACAGCGTGCTGTGGATCTATCCCAGGCCACTAACGACAGATGTGGAAAATTGAGTGTGAGAATCGACACTGAAGAAGAAAATCTGGAGCAGTGCTACAAGAAGATAACGGAACTGAAGGAAAAGAGGGCTGAAGGCGAGAGCTTGAGAGAGAAGGAAAGGAAGGAGGGAATGATGAAGAAAGATATCGATGAGCTGTTTGAGGTAAAGAGAACGGTGGAGGACAATCTGAATCACCTGACTGAGCTGCAGAGCGAGCTGGAGGTGTTGCACATGCAGTGCACGGAGGAGACCTTCTATGGGATCGATGCGATCAAAGGCCGTCTGCAGGAACTCTTCACCTTCATCCAACTGCAGAGCTTTGATAAGGAGCTGCTGTGTGACTCGCGAGTCCACAGTGAGCTCAGTGAGCTGGATGGGAAAGTCCCAATGTTTAACAGCATTTATCACAAATAGTGACAACTGCAGAATTGGGAGTGGAGAGGGCAAATAAATCAGGGAAAGGGTCAGTATCTGGGAATTTCCTGATCCCCCCCCCCCCGGGTATTTCCTGATCCCCCTCCCCCGGGTATTTCCTGATCCCCTCCCCCGGGTATTTCCTGATCCCCCCCCCCCCGGGTATCTCCTGATCCCCCCCCCGGGTATTTCCTGATCCCCCTCCTCCGGGTATTTCCTGATCCTCCGCCCACCGGGTATTTCCTGATCCCCTCCCCTGGGTATTTCCTGATCCCCCCCCCCCCGGGTATCTCCTGATCCCCCCCCCGGGTATTTCCTGATCCCCCTCCCCCCGGGTATTTCCTGATCCTCCGCCCACCGGGTATTTCCTGATTCCCCTCCCCCGGGTATTTCCTCATCCCCTCCCCCGGGTATTTCCTGATCCCTGCCCCCGGGTATTTCCTGATCCCCTCCCCCGGGTATTTCCTGATCCCGTCCCCCAGGCATTTCCTGATCCCCCCCCCACCCGGGTATTTCTTGTTCCCCCTCCCCCGGCTATTTACTGATCCCCTCCCCCCCCCCGCCCCGGGTATTTCCTGATCCCCTCCCCTGGGTATATCCTGATTTCCCCCCCCCATGCTATTTCCTGATGCCCCCCCCCCGGGTATTTCCTGATTCCCCTCCCCCGGATATTTCCTCATCCCCCTCCCCCCAGCTATTTCCTGATCCCACCCGCCCCCCAGGTATTTCCTGATCACCCTCCCCCGCGTATTTCCAGATACCCCTCCCCCGGGTATTTCCTGATCCCCTCCCCCCCCCTTCGGGTATTTCCTGATCCCCCCCCCGGATATTTCCTGATCCCCCTCCCCCGGGTATTTCCTGATCCCCTCCCCCCCCCCGGGTATTTCCTGATCCCCCTCCCCCGGGTATTTCTTGACACCCCCGCCTCCCGGGTATTTCCTGATCCCTCTCCCCCGGGTATTTCCTGATCCCCCTCCCCCGGGTATTTCCTGATCCCCCTCCCCCGGGTATTTCTTGACACCCCCGCCTCCCGGGTATTTCCTGATCCCTCTCCCCCGGGTATTTCCTGATCCCCCTCCCCCGGGTATTTCCTGATCCCCTTCCCCCGGGTGTTTCCTGATCCCCCCCGCCCCCGGATATTTCCTGATCCCCCGCCCCCTCCCCGGGTATTTCCTGATCCCCCTCCCCCGGGTATTTCCTGATCCCCCTCCCCGGGTATTTCCTGATCCCCTCCCCCGGGTATTTCCTGATCCCCCCCCCGGGTATTTCCTGATCCCCTCCCCCGGGTATTTCCTGTTCCCCCTTCCCCCGGGTATTTCCTGTTCCCCCTCCCCCGGGTATTTCCTGATACTCCCCCCGGGTATTTCCTGATCCCCTCCCCCGGGTATTTCCTGTTCCCCCTTCCCCCGGGTATTTCCTGTTCCCCCTTCCCCCGGGTATTTCCTGTTCCCCCTCCCCCGGGTATTTCCTGATCCCCTCCCCCGGGTATTTCCTGATCCCCCCCCCGGGTATTTCCTGATCCCCTCCCCCGGGTATTTCCTGTTCCCCCTTCCCCCGGGTATTTCCTGTTCCCCCTCCCCCGGGTATTTCCTGATCCCCCCCGGGAATTTCCAGATCCCCCTCCCCCAGCTATTTCCTGATCCCCTCCCCCAGCCCGGGTATTTCCTGATCCCCCTCCCCCGGTTATTTCCTGACCCCCCCCTCCCCCGGGTATTACCATATCCCCCACCCCCCGGGTGTTTCCTGATCCCCCCCTGCCAGGTATTTCCTGATCCCCCTCCCCTGGGTATTTCCTGAATCCCTCCCCCGGGTATTTCCTGATCCCCTCCCCCGGTTATTGCCTGATCCCCCCCTCCCGGGTATTTCCTGATCCCCTCCCCCGGGTATTTCCTGATACCCTCCCCCGGTTATTTCCTGATCCCACCCCCCCCCGGGCGGGTATTTCCTGATCCCCTCCCCCCGGGTATTTCCTGATCCCCCCCCCCCCCGGGTTTTTCCTGATCCCCTTTCCCCGGGTATTTCCTGATCCCCCCCCCCGGGTTTTTCCTGATCCCCTTCCCCGGGTATTTCCTGATCCCCCTCCCCCGGGTATTTCCTGATCCCCCTCCCCCGGGTATTTCCTGATCCTCCCCCCGGGAATTTCCAGATCCCCCTCCCCCGGGTATTTCCTGATCCCCTCCGCCCCCCCCCCCCGTGTATTTCCTGATCCCCCTCCCCCGGGTATTTCCAGATCCCCCTCCCCCGCGTATTTCCTGATCCCCTCCCCCCCCCGCCAGGTATTTCCTGATCCCCCCCCCACTGGATATTTCCTGATTCCCCTCCCCTGTGTATTTCCTGATCCCCTCCCCCCCCCCGGGTATTTCCTGATCCCCCTCCCCCGGGTATTTCTTGACCCCCCCCCTGGGTATTTCCTGATCCCCCTCCCCCGGGTATTTCCTGATCCCCCTCCCCCGGGTATTTCCTGATCCCCCTCCCCCGGGTATTTCCCGATCCCCCCCCCCGGGTATTTCCTGATCCCCCTCCCCCGGGTATTTCTTGACCCCCCCCCTGGGTATTTCCTGATCCCCCTCCCCCGGGTATTTCCTGATCCCCCTCCCCCGGGTATTTCCTGATCCCCCTCCCCCGGGTATTTCCGATCCCCTCCCCCGGGTATTTCCTGATCCCCCTCCCCCGGGTGTTTCCTGATCCCCCCCCCCCGGGTATTTCCTGATCCCCCGCCCCCTCCCCGGGTATTTCCTGATCCCCTCCCCCGGGCATTTCCTGATCGCCCCCCCCACCCGGTTATTTCCTGTTCCCCCCTCCCCCGGGTATTTCCTGTTCCCCCTCCCCCGGGTATTTCCTGTTCCCCCTCCCCCGGGTATTTCCTGATCCTCCCCCGGGTATTTCCTGATCCCCCTCCCCCTGCTATTTCCTGATCCCCTCCCCCCCCCCCGGGTATTTCCTGATCCCCTGCCCTGGGTATTTCCTGATCCCCCCCCCATGCTATTTCCTGATCCCCCCCCGGGTATTTCCTGATTTCCCTCCCGCGGATATTTCCTCATCCCCCTCCCCCCAGCTATTTCCTGATCCCACCCATCCCCCGGGTATTTCCTGATCCCCCTCCCCTGGGTATTTCCAGATCCCCCTCCCCCGGGTATTTCCTGATCCCCTTCCGTCGGGTGTTTCCTGATCCCCCCGCCCCCGGATATTTCCTGATCCCCCGCCCCCTCCCCGGGTATTTCCTGATCCCCCTCCCCCGGGTATTTCCTCATCCCCTCCCCAGATATTTCTTGATCCCACTCCCCGGGTATTTCCTGATCCCCCTCCCCTGGGTATTTCCAGATCCCCCTCCCCTGGGTATTTCCTGATCCCCTCCCCCCCCCTCCGGGTATTTCCTGATCCCCCCTACCGGATATTTCCTGATCCCCCTCCCCTGGGTATTTCCTGATCCCCTCCCCCCCCGGGTATTTCCTGATCCCCCTCCCCCGGGTATTTCTTGATGTAAAGTCTGTGGGTTGTGCAGTTAATAAATACACAGACTTCAGAAGTAACAAACAAACAGGTCTTTACTATTCGAAGGTCAGGGCGAATCTGCCCTAGTTATCCTGCCACAACACTTATATACTGGTGTGGTCACTGTCGGTATTACAGTATACAGAAGCCAAACAAGTAGTGCCACACCTAAAGTAGTTCTCTTAAAGGTGAACGGTCACATTCAATAGTTCCCTTTAAGGTAGACGGGTACATACACTACAATCCTCCCTTTTTAGCTTATTACTTACAGAGTCCCCGTTAAACATACATATCTTCAACTTCATATAACAATTTACAGATATAATCTCGGTGGGAACAGTTCACAGGTTCAGTCTCTGCGGAAACAGTTCATAGATTCAGTCTCTGATCTTGACTCATTCCAAACAGTATCTCTTTGGGGTAGCCGGTTCACATGGCTAGCGTGACTCCTCCATAGCCTTTTTCTTGACGTAACAGCTTGAACTTTCGTCCTGTAGAACCAGCAGTGCGGACTTTTACAACCAACTGGCTGTCTTGCTAATTTCCGGTTTTTCAACTAATTTAGCTCCTTTCGTAGTGTCCCGCCTGAGATGGTAGAAGTGATACTATTTTAGACAGTTATTATCTTCTGCTTCTTCTTTTTCTTTTCTGCCTTTTTGAAACTCTCGGAGCTCCTTTCTCGGCTGCCAGCTGCAGCGCCACCAACTCTCTATGTTCCTTAGACCTTAAGTGCTTCATCCGGATTTCAGCACTTTGGGAGTCTTCTCCATTTCATCCACCTTTTCCTCCAATGCTTCCACCTTCTGTTCCTCTTGTACTTTGGCTTTCAGCGCTCGGAAAAGTTGCGCCCTGATGCTCTCTAGTTCATGTTCAGGGACCATTCTTACAGTCTCTGAGTTTCTTCCAGTTTCCTTTTCTTCCACTGAAAGGATTCCCAGTTGAATCTGTTCTTCAAGTTGTTGAACCTCGGTCATTGCCGCCTCATATTTGTCTTGGGTTTCCTTCAATATTTTTATGAGTTCTTGGACATCCTGTCTTTCATGTTCTGCCATGTTTTTCACCTCTAATTTCTCATCTATGGATGGAACTTCTACCGATGAGTCTGTCTTGGCCTTGAGCTCATCAAGAATTTCCTGCAGCCTTTGGACTTCTTGCTCATGTTCAACCTTCAGTTGTTCATATGCTTCTACTGAAACTAGCTTTCCGGAGGTTGCCGAGTTAACCCCCTCCAGAATTGTAGCCTGGGCCTGTTCATACTGTTCCTTCAACTTCTCACACTCTGCTTGTAAGGAGTCGTAGAGACGAACTGGAATAACATCCTGGCTTCCTGAAGATTCCTCTTCATTTGCTTCTTTCGCAATTTCCTGTTGGAGTTCAGCCAAGGCTGCTATGCTATCTGCCTCTCGAAGTCTCACTGCCATCAAATCTTCTTTATTCTTGCAGTCTATCTCAGCCATTTTCCGTTTACTTTCATTTAACTGAGTGAGTAGTCCCTTATTCTGGGCTGAGAGATATTGCACCCTCTCATGTAGACCATAGCACTCCTTCTCTGCTCGACATAGCTGGTTACTGCTGATTTGGTTCTGTGTTTCAAGTTCCAACATCCTTTGCTTAGCTTCTTTCAGTTTCGCCCCTATAAGCTCCTCTTGCAGCATGGCCACATTATTCTCTGTCAAACTGAAGTTCTGCTCTGAAGCTTTATTCTTCTCGGTAGCATAAGCCTTTATGCATGTCTTCGTTTTCTCCACCATAGACGGCAAGTCCATTTTAGCCTTGTCTTCCATATTTGCGTTGGTCTTATCGTCATCCGTTTCAGAATCTGAGTTGATAGCTTGCACCGAGTCCTCACTCATTATGGCTTTTAGATAGTGCCATTCCATGTCTATTCTCTTGATCCACTCCCGTCCTAGAAGTGGTGGTCCCCCCTCAGATAATACGTACAAGTTCATTCTTGGGTGTTCTTTACCCCTATCTCTCACCTTGACTCTTATCTTCCCCATGGGGTATACCGTATGCCCCGTGTATGTCTGCAATACGAACTTGGTATTTCTTAAGGGTATGTGAGAGAATAGCCGGTGGTAGTCCCTTCGATTTATGACTGATAGAGCTGATCCAGTGTCCAACTCCATTCTTACTTGGACTCCAGCTATTTTTAGTATGACCCAGATAGTTTGTAGGTCAGCTTCCTTACTCACATTGTGAATTCTCAGACTACCCAGCTCCTGGCTGTTTGGGTCTGAGTCTGAATTCTGTTCGTCTGAACTCTTCTCAGCCACCTTGTGTACCTTGTTGTACTTTTCTTGTGGTGGCTTCCATTGGTTGTTGGTCTTCTTCCCTGACCGGCATACCTTAGCGATGTGACCCAGTTTGCCACATTTCCTACATTCTTGGTTCTTAGACCAGCATTGATTCTGGTCGTGTGTTGTCTTCCCACAACGGTAGCATTTTGTTGTACTCGAGGTAATTTGGTGCACCCCTAGTGCCGCCGCCTTTAGCTGCATTTCCGCCGTTCCTTTCGCTGCGGCTTCGTGCGATGCAGCTATGAGGACAGCCCTGTCCAGTATGAGGTCATTTTCTTCCAGTAGTCGCTTCTGCGTTCCTTCTTTGGACAATCCGCATACGAACTTGTCACGCAGTGCCTCTGTCAGATTCCCTCCGAACTGGCAGTATTTCGCTAGCCTACGCAGTTCGAGCAAGTATTCCGCATTGCTTTCGTCTTTCCTCTGCGTTCTTGCGTAGAATTTGAATCGCTCAGCCAGCATCAACGGTGTGGGGTTCAAGTGATCCTTCAGCACTGCTACCATATCATCGAAAGTCTGATCTGCCGGTTTAGCTGGTGAGAGAAGATGCTTCAACAACCCGAATGTTTTCGCACCCATCATGTTAAGTAAGGTTAAAGCTTTTTCATCCTTAGCTATTTTGTTAGCCTTACAATGTATCTCAATACGTTCTACGTACGTGGCCCAGTCTTCTATCTCCGAATTGAACTCGTTGATGTCCGCCCGCTTAGGCATCTTCCTTTCCGTGGGTACAACACAAGTATTTCTTTAAATATCCTTATTTATTTGTTTATTTCTAAGATGGCGGGTTTCCCGCGAAAATGGCGGTTTCCCGCTCTTTCCTTCTCGCCCCGCCCACGTCAATGGTGGTTTCCCGCTTCTGTCGTCTTCTCCGCCTAATGGCGGCTTCCCGCGTTTCTTCCCGGTGGAAGGGGTACGCTTCCCCCACAGCGGACAGGTTCAGCCGCTGGGCTGGCTTCCACACAGCTCCCCTTACTCGGCTCTGTCTTTTCCTCCCGCCCGCACGGCTCTACCGGCGCTGGGTACACCCCATTAACGGAGGACAGTTCAGCCGCTGGACTGGCTCTCGCGCAGTCTCTCTCTCCGTACCCGGCTCTGTCGCTCTCTCTCCCGCACGTTCGGTTCCACCGGCTCTGGGTACCCCGTTGGTGGAGAACAGTTCAGCCGCTGGACTGGCTCTCGCAGTCTCTCTCCCCTTGCTCGGCTCTGTCTCTCTCTCCCACCCGCACGGTTCCTGTTCGCCTCCCAGTCCTCTCGCAGACCGGTGTTTCCCTCCCCGGCTGCGGCTGGGTTTCTCTTCCCGCGCCTACTCCCAGTCTCAGCGCTTCGTGGCTGCGGTCGCTGCCCGGCTTTTCCCGCCGATCGAGGTCCGACTGTCTCACGACGCCGTTGGACCCGACTTTCTGACCGCCTCCGTTCCCCCTCGACCGTGGTCGAGTGCACAGCCCTTATCCTCCGGATTTCTCTACACCTTCCCCTACTCACAGTCTCCGCGGCCGCCTTGTTTCCAGCTGATCGGCTCACTCCGCACCGTGGTAGAAGGGTAGTCAGTGCCTGTTGCAGACGGAAGCTTTTGTTGCTAAAGTCTTCCTCCTTCCTCCTGCTGCAGCCTTGTGTTTTCTTTCAGCAGCACGACGAGGGCGGTTGCCTCTCTTCGACGCTCTTCGTTGCTTTGGTAGTCTTGCCGCAGGGTACGATCGGACTCGTCGCCACTGTAAAGTCTGTGTGTTGTGCAGTTAATAAATACACAGACTTCAGGAGTAACAAACAAACAGGTCTTTACTATTCGAAGGTCCGGGCGAATCTGCCCCAGCAATCCTGCCACAACACTTATATACTGGTGTGGTCACTATCGGTATTACAGTATACAGAAGCCAAACAAGTAGTGCCACACCTAAAGTAGTTCTCTTAAAGGTGAACGGTCACATTCAATAGTTCCCTTAAAGGTAGACGGGTACATACACTACACTTGACCCCCCCCCCCGGGTATTCCCTGATCCCTCTCCCCCGGGTATTTCCTGATCCCCCTCCCCCGGGTATTTCCTGATCCCCTTCCGCCGGGTGTTTCCTGATCCCCCCCGCCCCCGGATATTTCCTGATCCCCCGCCCCCTCCCCGGGTATTTCCTGATCCCCCTCCCCCGGGTATTTCCTCATCCCCTCCCCAGGTATTTCCTGATCCCCCTCCCCAGGTATTTCCTGATCCCCTCCCCCGGGTATTTCCTGATCCCCCTCCCCCGGGTATTTCCAGATCCCCCTCCCCCGGGTATTTCCTGATCCCCTCCCCCCCCTCCGGGTATTTCCTGATCCCCCCCCCCCGGATATTTCCTGATCCCCCTCCCCTGGGTATTTCCTGATCCCCCTCCCCCGGGTATTTCTTGACCCCCCCCCCCCGGGTATTTCCTGTTCCCCCTCCCCCGGGTATTTCCTGATCCTCCCCCCGGGTATTTCCTGATCCCTGCCCCCCGGGTATTTCCTGATCCCCCTCCCCCGGGTATTTCCTGATCCCCCCCCGGAAATTTCTAGATCCCCCTCCCCCGGCTATTTCCTGATCCCCTCCCCCGGGTATTACCATATCCCCCACCCCCCGGGTGTTTCCTGATTCGCCCCCCCAGGTAATTCCTGATCCCCCCTCCCCCGGGTATTTCCTGATCCCCCTCCCCTGGGTATTTCCTGATCCCCCCTCCCCCGGGTATTTCCTGATCCCCCTCCCCTGGGTATTTCCTGATCCCCCTCCCCCAGGTATTTCCTGATCCCCACCCCCCCCCGGGTATTTCCTGATCCCCCTCCCCCGGGTATTTCCTGATCCCCCTCCCCCGGGTATTTCCTGATCCCCTACCCCTGGTATTTCCTGATCCCCCTCCCCCGGGTATTTCCTGATCCCCTCCCGAAGGTATTTCCTGATCCCCTCCCCTGGGTATTTCCTGATCCCCTCCCCCCGGGGTTTTTCCTGATCCCCTCCCCCTACCCCGGGTATTTTCTGATCCCTTCCCCCCCCCCGGGTATTTCCTGATCCCCTCCCCCGGGTATTTCCTGATCCCCCCCCGGGTATTTCCTGATCCCCTCCCCCGGGTTTTTCCTGATCCCCCTCCCCCGGGTATTTCCTGATCCCCCTCCCCCGGGTATTTCCTGATCCCCTCCCCCGTGTATTTCCTGATCCCCCCCCCCTGGGTATTTCCTGATCCCCCCCCCCCCGGGTATTTCCTGATCCACCCCCCTCCCCCGGGTATTTCCTGATCCCCTCCCCCGGGTATTTCCTGATCCCCCTCACCCGGGTATTTCCTGATCCCCTCCCCCAGGTATTTCCTGATCCCCCCCCCCCGGGTATTTCCTGATCCACCCCCCTCCCCCGGGTATTTCCTGATCCCCCTCCCCCGGGTATTTCCTGATCCCCTCCCCCGGGTATTTCCTGATCCACCCCCCCCCGGGTATTTCCTGATCCCCCCCCCCCGGGTATTTCCTGATCCACCCCCCTCCCCCGGGTATTTCCTGATCCCCTCCCCCAGGTATTTCCTGATCCCCCTCCCCCGGGTATTTCCTGATCCCCCTCCCCCGGGTATTTCCTGATCCCCCTCCCCCGGGTATTTCCTGATCCCCTCCCCCGTGTATTTCCTGATCCCCCCCCCCTGGGTATTTCCTGATCCCCCCCCCCCGGGTATTTCCTGATCCACCCCCCTCCCCCGGGTATTTCCTGATCCCCTCCCCCGGGTATTTCCTGATCCCCCTCACCCGGGTATTTCCTGATCCCTTCCCCCAGGTATTTCCTGATCCCCCCCCCCCGGGTATTTCCTGATCCACCCCCCTCCCCCGGGTATTTCCTGATCCCCCTCCCCCGGGTATTTCCTGATCCCCTCCCCCGGGTATTTCCTGATCCCCCCCCCCCGGGTATTTCCTGATCCACCCCCCTCCCCCGGGTATTTCCTGATCCCCTCCCCCAGGTATTTCCTGATCCCCCTCCCCCGGGTATTTCCTGATCCCCCCCCCCCCGGGTATTTGCTGATCCACCCCCCTCCCCCGGGTATTTCCTGATCCCCTCCCCCAGGTATTTCCTGATCCCCCTGTAATACAGTCCATGGTAAACTTGACTGAATCTAAAAGTGAGCCAATTTACCGACAAGCCTTGAGGCAAGAGCCTGCTTGGCTAAAAGATGATCTGCTGGTATTTTCCTTCAAAAGATAAGATCTTGAAAATCCCGTGAGATTCACGAGTCAACAATCTGCAAATGTGAAAACACCGACACTCTCCAACCCTTCAATGTCTGGCCTTGGTTAACTAAGCGTCAAAACAGAAAGAAAGTGAGAGTGAGAAAAACAAGGTTCTTCACAGAGTTTGGGGCCCGAGTGCTGGGGGCGAGTTGCCAGTTTTGGGGTATGAGGGGTGTTGTGGACTGACACTGGGGGCTGCAGTCGATCGGCGGCCTGGTCAGGTGCCAGTTAAAGTCACACATCTAGTCATCGCTGAGCTGACCTCTCACCTGGTGTTAGTACGTATGTGGTTTTGCTTATATTCAACTGAGCTTAAATTAAATGATTTTAGATGCTTGTTATTAATAAGTACATGAATTGAGTACAGTTTGTATTCTGGTAATTACTTGTAACCTCTTGTTGATTTTGAAGTAAAAGAAGTTTCACAGATTTATTGGGTTTTGTGTTGTCTGTTCCACGGGTCTGAACTCGATAAACTCTCAGAAAATCAGAACCTTTTACAGACCCGGGTATTCACTCATCCCCCTCCACCCAAACTAAAATGGCAGGGGGTTGGGAACCTGAGCAGGGAGACAGAGGAAAGGGAAACAAGGATAAAAGCAAAAGATAGGAAGGAGAAAAACAAAAGTAGCAGTCAGAGAAATCAATGGTTTAAATCAAACGTGGCCACAGTAAATAATAATTCTAATAGGTCTAAGAGCGTTAAAAAAAACAAGCCTGAAGGCTTTGTGTCTTAATGCGAGAAGCATTCGCAATAAGGTAGATGAATTGGCTGCGCAATTAGAGGTAAACGAATATGATTTGGTTGGGATTACGGAAACGTGGCTCAAGGATGGCCAAGGCTGGGAACTCAACATCCAGGGGTATTCGATATTCAGGAGAGATAGGCAAAAAGGAAAGGGAGGTGGGGTAGCATTACTGGTTAAAGAAGGGATGAACACAATTGTAAGGAAGGATATTAGCTCTGATGATGTGGAATCTGTATGGGTAGAATTGAGAAATACCAAGGGGCAGAAAACGTTAGTGGGAGTGGTATATAGAACTCCAAACAGTAAGGCGGAGGTTGGGGATGGCATTAAAAGAGAAATTAAAGAAGCATGCAATAAGGGCACAGCAGTCATCATGGGTGATTTTAATCTACATATAGATTGGGCTAACCAAATTAGTAACAATACTGTGGAGGAGGAATTCCTGGAGTGTTTTACGGGATGGTTTCCTGGACCAATATGTCGAGGAACCAACCAGAGATCAGGCCATCTTAGACTGGGTATTATGTAACGAGAAAGGATTAATTAGCAATCTTGTTGTACGAGGCCACTTGGGTCAGAGCGATCATAATATGATCGAATTCTTCATTAAGATGGAGAATGAAGTAGTTGACTGAGAGACTAGGGTCCTAAATTTAAATAAAGTAAACTACGATGGTCTGAGGCGCGAATTGGGTAGGATTGATTGGGGAATGGCACTCAAAGGGTTGACGGTGGATAGGCAATGGCAAACATTCAAAGACCGCATGGATGAACTACAGAATTTGTTCATCCCAGTTTGGCATAAAAATAAAACAAAAAAGGTGACTCAACCGGTGCTAACAAGGGAAATTAGGGATAGCATAAGATCCAAGGAGAGGACATATAAATTGGCCAGAAAAAGCAATAATCTTGAGGATTGGGAGCAGTTTAGGATTCAACAAAGGAGGACAAAGGGATTAATTAATAAGGGGAAAATAGAATATGAGAGTAAGCTTTCAGGGAACATAAAAACTGACTGTAAAAGCTTTTATAGATATGTGAAGAGAAAAAGATCGGTGAAGTCAAGCGTAGGTCCCTTGCAGTCAGAATCAGGGGAATTTATAATGGGGAACAAAGAAATGGCAGACCAACTAAATACATATTTTGGTTCTGTCTTCACAAAGGAGGACACAAATAACCTCCCAGAGACGCCGGGGAACATAGGATCTGATGAAAGGGTGGAACTGAAAGAAATCAGTATTTGTAGGGAAATGGTGTTAGGGAAATTGATGGGACTGAAGGCCGATAAATCCCCAGGGCCTGATAATCTACATCCCAGGGTACTTAAGGAAGTGGCCCTAGAAATAGTAGATGCATTGCTGATCATCTTCCAACATTCGATGGAATCTGGAACAGTACCCATGGATTGGAGGGTAGCTAATGTTGCCCCACTATTCAAAAAAGGTGGTAGAGAGAAGACGGGGAATTACAGACCGGTAAGCCTGACATCGGTAGTGGGGAAAATGCTAGAGTCTGTAAAGTCCGCGCCTCAATAATACACGGACTTCGGGAGAACAGTTTAACAGGTACTTTACTGAACAGGAGGCAGCGTCAGACTGAAATACAGAAGCCTGCAAGGGCCTTTTATACAGGGGTGGTCACTGCCGGTACTGCAGTCTAAGACCAGTTATTCCCTTAAAGGTACATACACAACAATTCCTCCCCTTTTAGATAAACAGTACATAACATTCATTTAACAACTAAATAATAACTAATTACAATTACAATTTTCTCAGTAATATATACATCAACTGAAATAGTCATTTATAAGTTCAGTCTTTGAGGAGGCTTCCTGATCCGGACTGGATAGCGCCTTTCTCGAGTATCCTGTTCTGGCGGTGGAGTCAATTCTGGCTCATTGTTATTGGTTGGTTCGTCAGCTTCCAGTACCCCTGCTTCTGAGGTAGACGCAATCTGTACTTCGGGCTCATTACCAGGTGCACATGCTTGTGGTACAGGTTTGGCTTGTTCCTGTGACTCTAGAATCTGGTCAGCATGGCGTCTCACGATGCTCTCTCCAACGTCCACTGTGTACATTAGTGGTCCCTGCTGTGTGCATATTGTGCCTGGCTGCCATTTTTCTGTTCAGTAGTCGCGGGCCAAGACTGGTTGCCCTATCTTGAAGCTCCTGGTTGGCTTCTCATTTATGTGGCATAGTGGTTAGCACTGTTGCCTCACAGCGCCAGGGACCCGGGTTCGAATCCTGCCTCGGGTGACTGTCTGTGTGGAGTTTGCACATTCTCCCCGTGTTTGCGTGGGTTTCCTCCGGGTGCTCCGGTTTCCTCCCACAGTCCAAAGATGTGCGGGTTAGGTTGATTGGCTATGATAAATTGACCCTTAGTGTTAGGGGGATTAAATACGTGGGGTTAACGGGGATAGGGTGGGATATGTGTTGGTGTAGGGGTTACGGGGATCAGGTGGGATATGTGTCGGTGCAGGCTCGATGGGCCGAAATGGCCTCTATCTGCACTGTGGGGTTTCTGTGATTTCTGTGAACTGCTTATCCCGTAAGGTGTCTGCCAGTCCTGCTCTGAACTGGCAGTGCTTCGATAACTTGCGTAGTTCCGTAAGATAGTCAGCATTGCTCTCATCTTTGTGCTGGTTTCTTTTATGGAACTTGAATCTTTCTGCTATCAGCAGTGGTGTAGGGCTTAGATATTCCTGTAAGATATGAACAATCTCCTCAAAACTTTTCTCCATTGGTTTAGCTGGGGTAATTAAATTCCGCAATAGGCCGTACGTACTCGCACCCATCAGATTTAATAATACAGACGCCCTCTTTCCATCAGCCACCTCATTTGCCTTGCAGTACACTTCAATTCTTTCCACATACGTGGTCCAGCCTTCTACCTCGTTGTCGAAAGCAGTGATACTGCCACTTTTCGGCATCTTGGGCGATTTAAAATGGCGCCTCCCGCGCTTTTGCTTCTTCCCCAATGGAATAAAATGGCGCCTCCCGCGCTTTTGCTTCTCCCCCAACGGGATAAAATGGTGCCTCCCGCGATTTTGCTTCTTCCCCTTACTGCCACACTGCTCCTAGCGTTCTACGGGGTAATGGCGGCGACCCGCAGCTTCGGCGCGTCTCGCTTTCCTTCCCCCCCGTTTAGTTTCTCTCCGCTGTCCTGTTCTCGAGCACCGACCGCGCCCTGTGCGCTCCACCCTCTCTCTCTTGTTTTCTTTTCCCGGCGACGCTGCGCGGCCCGATTTGTAGAGCCGCTCGATCGAGCTTGAGCTCGCCGCAGTCCGGAAGGGTCAGCGCGCTACCTGCTACCAGCATGATTCGCTGGAACCACAGTCTCTCCCGCAATTCTCCAAACACCGATGGATTCTTTGGGCGGTTGCCCTCGGTCGACGCCCGTTGCTCAGACTATGACCTTCCAGGACCTTCCTTTCAGGCGAGATCCCCGTGAGATGATGCCACACTGCAGGTGAGTTCGAACTTACTCGTCGCCACTGTAAAGTCCGCGCCTCAATAATACACGGACTTCGGGAGAACAGTTTAACAGGTACTTTACTGAACAAGAGGCAGCTTGAAACTGAAACTACAGGAGCCTGCTAGGGGATTTTATACAGGGGTGGTCACTGCCGGTACTGCAGTCTAAGACCAGTTATTCCCTTAAAGGTACATACACAACAGAGTCCATTATAAAAGATGTAATAGCAGAGCACTTGGAAAACAGTGACAGGATCAGACAAAGTCAACATGGATTTACAAAATTGTTGTGAATCAATTAAGATGGAGAATGAAGCAGTTGACTCAGAGACTAGGGTCCTAAATTTAAATAAAGGAATCTATGATGGTCTGAGATGCGAGTTGGGTAGGATTGATTGGGGAATGTCATTCAAAGGGTTGACGGTGGATAGGTGGATATCCTCGTTGTTCCGAGGATTGTTGTACGAACATTTCCCAACCAGAAACCATGGGTAAATGGCAATATCCGTGCTATGTTAAAAGCAAGATCCATCGCATTCAACTCTGGGGACATGGATGAGTACAAGAAATCAAGGTACGACCTCAGAAAAACCATCAAAAATGCAAAAAGACAATACACGGACAAAGTGGAGTCACACTATCATAGCTCAGATTCGCGAAGGATGTGGAGTGGACTACAATCTATTACGGACTACAAAGGGAAACCCAGCTGTGTCATGCCCAGCAATGCCTCTCTCCCGGACGAGCTTAACACTTTTTATGCCCGGTTTGAGGCCAACAACAACTGGCCTGTTACAAGGGCGCCCGCGGCTCAGGACGACCGGGTCTTCTCAATCTCCGTGGCTGACGTGAGCAAGACTTTTAAGAGAATGAACACCCACAAAGCACCCGGTCCAGATGGAATCCCTGGGCGTGTCCTTAGAGCATGCGCTGACCAGCTGGCAGCCGTGTTTACGGATATATTCAACCGTTCACTGTACCAGTCTGTAGTCCCCACCCGCTTTAAGATGACGTCGGTTATTCCAGTCCCCAAAAAAACAAAAGTAACCTGTTTAAATGACTACCGCCCCATAGCACTCACTTCTGTCATCATGAATTGCTTTGAGAGGCTGGTCAAAACCCACATCAACTCCTTACTAACTGACACACTGGACCCACTCCAATTTGCTTACCGCCCAAACAGATCTAAGGATGATGCCATCGCCACTGTACTGCACACTGCCTTATCACACCTGGATAAGAGGAACACCTATGTGAGAATGTTGTTCATTGATTATAGTTCAGCATTCAATACCATTATCCCCTCCAAGCTTGTCAACAAGCTCAGTGAGCTAGGACTTAACAACTCCCTATGCAACTGGATCCTGGACTTCCTGACGGGCAGACCCCAGGTGGTGAAAATAGGCAGTAACACCTCCTCAACACTGATCCTGAACACGGGAGCTCCCCAGGGTTGTGTGCTCAGCCCCCTTCTGTACTCCCTGTTTACCCACGATTGCGTGGCCACGCACAACTCCAACTCCATCATCAAGTTTGCTGATGATACTACAGTTGTAGGCCTGATCACAGATGGTGACGAGACAGGCTACAGGGAGAAGCCCTAGCAGAATGGTGCAAGTGCAACAACCTCCCTCAACATCAGCAAAACAAAGGAGATGATTGTGGACTACAGGAAGCGGCAGGGGGAGGGACACACCCCAATCTACATCGAAGGGGCTGAGGTGGAGAGGGTCAGCAGCTTCAAATTCCTGGGTGTATTCATTACGGAGGACTTAACGTGGTCACATCACATCGACGTCGTAACCAAGAAGGCATGCCAACGCCTGTTCTTCCTCAGGAGACTGAAGAAATTTGGAATGGCCCCCCAGATTCTCACCAACTTCTACCGGTGCACCATCGAGAGTATCCTGTCCGGCTGCATCATTACCTGGTATGGCAACTGCACCGCCACAGACCGCAAGGCTCTACAGATGGTGGTGAAAGCTGCACAACATACTATAGGAATTAAACTACCTGCTGTGCAGGATATCTACCCCGAGAGGTGCCGGGGGAAGGCCCTGAGAATCATCAAAGACGCGAGCCACCCCAGCCACAACCTCTTCGCTCTGCTCCCGTCCGGTAAGAGATACCGAAGCATACGGTCTCGTACCAGCAGGTTTCGAAACAGCTTCTACCCCAGGCCATAAGACTCATGAACGAATAATTTATTATTATTTATTACTGTTGTTTTATTTATTATTACTGTATTTCTATTATTTTTTATCATTACTATGCCATATTTATTCCAATGTTGGGAGGACTCGTAAAAATCAACATTTCATTGTGCAGTACACACATTGCTGCATATATGACAAATAAAATTGAATTGAATTGAATTGAAAAGGTAAATCGTGCTTGACTAATCTACTGGAATTTTTTGAGGATGTATCTGGTAAAATAGATAAGGGAGAACCAGTGGATGTGGTGTATCTGGACTTTCAGAAGGCCTTCGATAAGGTCTCGCATAAGAGAATAGCGTGTAAAGTTAAGGCACATGGGATTGGGGCAAGGTATTGACTTGGATAGAGAACTGGTTGGCAGACAGAAAGCAAAGAGTTGGAGTAAACGGGTCTTTTTCCGAATGGCAGGCAGTGACTAGTGGGTTACTGCAGGGATCGGTCCTTGGACCCCAGCTATTCACAATATACATAAATGATCTAGACAAGGGAACTAGATGTAATATCTCCAAATTTGCAGATGACACAAAGCTGGGTGGGCATGTGTGCTGTGAGGAGGATGTCGAGAAACACCAGTATGATTTGGACAGGTTGGGTGATTGGGCAGATGCATGGCAGATGCACTATAATGTGGACAAATGTGAGGTTATCCACTTTGGTGGCAAAAACAGGAAGGCAGATTATTATCTAAATGGCAATAGATTGGGAGAAGGGGAAGTGCAACGAGACCTGGGTGTCCTTGTGCACCAGTCGCTGAAGGTAAGCATGCAGGTGCAGCAGGCGGTTAAGAAGGCAAATGGTATGATGGCCTTCGTAGCGAGAGGGTTTGAGTACAGGAAGAAGGATGTCTTGCTGCAGTTGTACAGGGCCTTGGTGAGACCACATCTTGAGTATTGTGTGCAGTTTTGGTCGCCTTATCTGAGGAAGGATGTTCTTGCCATGGAAGGAGTTCAGCGAAGATTCACCAGGCTGATACCTGGGATGGCAGGAATGACGTATGAGGAGAGATTGGGTCGATTGGACTTGTACTCGCTGGAGTTTAGAAGAATGAGAGGGGATCTCATTGGAACTTATAAAATTCTAACAGGACTAGACAGACTAGATGCTGGAAGGATGTTCCCGATGGTCGGGGAGTCTAAAATCAGGGGTCACAGTCTAAGGATAAAGGGTAGGCCATTTAGGACAGAAATGAGGAGGAATTTCTTCACCCAGAGAGTGGTGAACCTGTGGAATTCTCTACCACAGAAGGCAGTTGAGGCCAATTCATTAAATATATTCAAGAAGGAGTTGGATATATTTCTTAAGGCCAAAGGGATCAAGGGGTATGGGGAGAAAGCAGGGACTGGGTACTGAATTTGGATGATCAGCCATGATCGCATTGAATGGCGGAGCAGGCTCGAGGGGCCGAATGGCCTACTCCTGCTCCTATCTTCTATGTTTCACCCCCTCACCCCCGGGTATTTCCTCATCCCCCGGGGAATTCCTGAATCTCCGCTCTTCTCTATAACCCAGTCACTCACTCACTGGGGCAGGGGGTTTATAACCCATTCTCGGGGCAGGGGGTTTATAACCCAATCCCGGGGCAGGGGGTGAATAAGCCAGTCCCGGGGCAGGGGGTTTATAACCCAGTCCCAGGGCGGGGGGTTTATAACCCAGTCCCGGGGCGGGGGGTTTATAACCCAGTCCCGGGGCGGGGGGGTTTATAACCCAGTCCCGGGGCGGGGGGTTTATAACCCAGTCCCGGGGCGGGGGGTTTATAACCCAGTCCCGGGGCGGGGGGTTTATAACCCAGTCCCGGGGCAGGGGGGTTTATAACCCAGTCCCGGGGCGGGGGGTTTATAACCCAGTCCCGGGGCGGGGGGTTTATAACCCAGTCCCGGGGCGGGGGGTTTATAACCCAGTCCCGGGGCGGGGGGTTTATAACCCAGTCCCGGGGCGGGGGGTTTATAACCCAGTCCCGGGGCGGGGGGTTTATAACCCAGTCCCGGGGCGGGGGGTTTATAACCCAGTCCCGGGGCAGGGGGTTTATAACCCAGTCCCAGGGCGGGGGGTTTATAACCCAGTCCCGGGGCGGGGGGGTTATAACCCAGTCCCGGGGCAGGGGGTTTATAACCCAGTCCCGGGGCGGGGGGTTTACAACCCAGTCCCGGGGCAGGGGTTTTATAACCCAGTCCCGGGGCGGGGGGTTTACAACCCAGTCCCGGGGCAGGGGGTTTATAACCCAGTCCCAGGGCGGGGGGTTTATAACCCAGTCCCGGGGCGGGGGGGTTATAACCCAGTCCCGGGGCAGGGGGTTTATAACCCAGTCCCGGGGCGGGGGGTTTACAACCCAGTCCCGGGGCAGGGGTTTTATAACCCAGTCCCGGGGCGGGGGGTTTATAACCCAGTCCCGGGGCGGGGGGTTTATAACCCAGTCCCGGGGCGGGGGGGTTTATAACCCAGTCCCGGGACGGGGGGTTTATAACCCAGTCCCGGGGCGGGGGGTTTATAACCCAGTCCCGGGGCGGGGGGTTTATAACCCAGTCCCGGGGCGGGGGGTTTATAACCCATTCTCGGGGCAGGGGGTTTATAACCCAGTCCCGGGGCAGGGGGTTTATAACCCAGTCCCGGGGCGGGGGGGTTTATAACCCAGTCCCGGGGCGGGGGATTTATAACCCAGTCCCGGGGCGGGGGGGTTTATAACCCAGTCCCGGGACGGGGGGTTTATAACCCAGTCCCGGGGCGGGGGGTTTATAACCCATTCTCGGGGCAGGGGGTTTATAACCCAGTCCCGGGGCAGGGGGTTTATAACCCAGTCCCGGGGCGGGGGGGTTTATAACCCAGTCCCGGGGCGGGGGATTTATAACCCAGTCCCGGGGCGGGGGGGTTTATAACCCAGTCCCGGGGCGGGGGGTTTATAACCCAGTTCCATCAAGGAGCCCTAGTAAAACTGAAGTCAATGGGAATCAGGGGGAAAACGCTCCACAGGCTGGAGTCATACCTAGCACAAAGGAAGATGGTTGTGGTGGTTGGAGGTCAATCATCACAGCACCAGGACATCACTGCAGGAGTTTCTCAGGGCAGTGTCCTAGGCCCAACCATCTTCAGCTGCTTCAACAATGATCTTCCCTCCAACATAAGGTCAGAAATGGAGATGTTCGCTGATGACTGCACAGTGTTCAGTGCCATTCACAACTCCTCAGATAATGAAGCAGTCCATGCCCACATGCAGCAAGACCTGGATGACATTCAGGCTTGGGCTGATAAGTGGCAGGTAACATTTGCACCACAGAAGTGCCAGGCAATGGCTATCTCCAAAAGGTGGGCGTCTAACCACTGCCCCTTGACATTCAATGGAATTACCATCGCCGAATCCCCCACTATCAACATCCTGGGGGCCACCATTGACCCAAACCTTAACCGGACCAGCCACATAAATACTGTCACAACAAGAGCAGCACCTCCCAAACCCGCGACCTCTTCCACCTAGAAGGACAAGGGCAGCAGGTGCATGGGAACACCACCCCCTCCAAGTTCCCCTCCAGGTCACACACCATCCTGACTTGGAAATATATCGCCGATCCTTCATCGTCGCTGGGTCAAAATCCAGGAACTCCCTCCCTAACAGCACTGTGGGAGTACCTTCACCACACGGACTGCAGCAGTTCAAGAAAGCGGCTCGCCACCACCTTCTCAAGGGCAATTAGTGATGGGCAATAAATGTTGGCCTTGCCAGCGAGGCCCACATCCCACCAATTAATTAAAAAAATTATGCTCCGATACCCCCAGGGGGCAGTGTTTGTCATTACCCTCTGATACCCCCGGGGGGCAGTGTTTGGCATTACCCTCTGATACCCCCAGGGGGCAGTGTTTGTAATTACCCTCTGATACCCCCAGGGGGCAGTGTTTGTCATTACCCTCTGATACCCCCAGGGGGCAGTGTTTGTCATTACCCTCTGATACCCCCAGGGGGCAGTGTTTGTCATTACCCTCTGATACACCCAGGGGGCAGTGTTTGTCATTACCCTCTGATACCCCCAGGGGGCAGTGTTTGTCATTACCCTCTGATACCCCCAGGGGGCAATGTTTGTCATTACCCTCTGACACCCCCAGGTGGCAGTGTTTGTCATTACCCTCTGATACCCCCAGGGGGCAGTGTTTGTCATTACCCTGTGATACCCCCAGGGGGCAGTGTTTGTCATTACCCTCTGATACCCCCAGGGGGCAGTGTTTGTCATTACCCTCTGATACCCCCAGGGGGCAGTGTTTGGGATTACCCTGTGATACCCCCAGGGGGCAGTGTTTGTCATTACCTTCTGATACCCCCAGGGGGCAGTGTTTGTCATTACCCTCTGATACCCCCAGGGGCAGTGTTTGGGATTACCCTGTGATACCCCCAGGGAGCAGTGTTTGTCATTACCCTCTGATACCCCCAGGGGGCAGTGTTTGGGATTTACCCTCTGATACCCCCAGGGGGCAGTGTTTGTCATTACCCTCTGATACCACCAGGGGGCAGTGTTTGTCATTACCCTCTGATACCCCCAGGGGGCAGTGTTTGTTATTACCCTCTGATACCCCCAGGGGGCAGTGTTTGTCATTACCCTCTGATACCCTCGGGGGGCAGTGTTTGTCATTACCCTCTGATACCCCCAGGGGGCAGTGTTTGTCATTACCCTCTGACACCCCCAGGGGGCAGTGTTAGTCATTACCCTCTGATACCCCCAGGGGGCAGTGTTTGTCATTACCCTCTGATACCCCCAGGGGGCAGTGTTTGTCATTACCCTCTGATACCCCCAGGGGGCAGTGTTTGGAATTTACCCTCTGATACCCCCAGGGGGCAGTGTTTGTCATTACCCTCTGAAACCCCCAGGGGGCAGTGTTTGTCATTACCCTGTGATACCCCCAGGGGGCAGTGTTTGTCATTACCCACTGATACCCCCAGGGGGCAGTGTTTGTCATTACCCTCTGATACCCCCAGGGGGCAGTGTTTGTCATTACCCTCTGATACCCCCAGGGGGCAGTGTTTGGGATTACCCTGTGATACCCCCAGGGGGCAGTGTTTGTCATTACCCTCTGATACCCCCAGGGGGCAGTGTTTGTCATTACCCTCTGATACCCCCAGGGGGCAGTGTTTGTCATTACCCTCTGATACCACCAGGGGGCAGTGTTTGGGATTTTCCCTCTGATACCCCCAGGGGGCAGTGTTTGTCATTACCCTCTGATACCCCCAGGGGGCAGTGTTTGTCATTACCCTCTGATACCCCCAGGGGGCAGTGTTTGTCATTACCCTCTGATACCCCCAGGGGGCAGTGTTTGGGGCTTTAAACTACAATCCCCTCGCCAAATTCTCCCTGTGCCACCCAAAGCGATCGCGGCTGCTAAAATCCAGAGCAGTCCATCACGGGGTGAGAATCAGTAGGAAGGGAGCTTGAGCTGTTGGAAGAATCTGTGAATATTATGGGGTGGTCGCACCACTCCCGGCAGCACTGACCCGGAGTTAGACTACCCGCTATTACACTCCTTGTTTGAACTCCCCTGACTGCAGGACTAAAATGATCACTTTCCCTCCCAGACCCCAAGGATGCACTTCTGACAACCCGGGTGATGTCAGTGCGGAGACGCTGGATGGAGAGCCTTCCGCTCTGTAAGCAATGTGGTGAGGACGGGCCCAGCTCCCCACCTGCTGCTACTGTAGCTCCATCACTATATTATAGATTGCTGCACCCAGAGCCCCTCATTAAAGCAAGCTGCAAATCCAGCGCCCCTTCTCGCCTCGTTATTCGGGAGGGCATGGGGGGCAATAAAGAACCGTCTGGCACAGGGTCTGTACTCAGAGTGGGAGGGAGCGGGGAGGGGGGGGAGAGGAGAGGGGGGAGAGGGTGAGGGAGACGGCATACTAAACGAGATGATTAAACACACAGACGACAAAATGAAACTGGTTATCCTAAAACTCTTCAACTTGGTTCTGAGTGTCGGCTATTTCCATGATATCTGGAACAAAGGACTCATAACGCCCATATACAAAAGTGGGGACAAAGTCGACCCAAACAACTATCGAGGCATCTGTGTAAACAGTAACCTGGGGAAGGTATTCTGTAGCATCATAAACAAAAGACTTATAAACTTCCTTGAGGAGCACAATGTCCTGAGTAAAAGCCAAATTGGATTCCTGCCAAACTATAGAACATCAGATCATATCTTCACCCTACAGACCCTAATTGACAAACACGTTCACAATAACAAAAGCAAAATCTACGCATGCTTTATAGATTTCCAGAAGGCTTTCGACTCCATCTGGCATGACGGTCTATTCCTGAAACTTATCGAAAGCGGGGTAGGGGGAAAAACATATGATGTAATTAAATCAATGTATACAAACAACAAATGTGCAGTTAAAATTGGAGACAAACAAACAAAATACTTCCCACAGGGGCGGGGGGTGATGCAGGGCTCGCCAATCTCACCGACACTCTTTAATATTTACATAAATGAATTGGCAAAACTACTTGAACAATCTACAGCACCCGGCCTCACCCTATATGAATCCAAGGTTAAATTCCTCCTCTATGCAGATGACCTGGTTCTGCTGTCACCAACTAAGGAGGGTCTACAGCAGAACCTGGACCTGCTGGAGTCGTACTGCCAGACTTGGGCCCTGACAATAAATCCCCAAAAAAACAAAGTCCTTGTGTTCCAGCAAAGATCCAAACATCAGGGACCCAAAATAAATTTCACACTAGGAACAACCAAAATTGAACAAACCACTAACTACACATACTTGGGCTTAAAAATCAGTTCTACGGGAAACTTCAAACTGGCTGTGAATGAACTGAAAGAGAAAGCAAGAAGGGCTTTCTATGCCATTAAAAAATCAATCCAAATAGATATCCCAATTAGCATTTGGCTAAAAAATTTCAAATCAGTAATTGAACCAATTGCACTCTATGGCAGTGAGGTATGGGGACCGCTAACACAACAAGAATTTACAAAATGGGACAAACACCCAATTGAGATCCTACATGCAGAATTCTGTAAAAGTATCCTCCGGACTCAAAGGAAAACAGTAAACAATGCATGCAGGGCGGAACTAGGCCAATATCCATTAATAATCACTATCCAAAAAAGAGCCACCAAATTTTGGAATCACCTACAAATGAGCAACCCCCAATGCTATCACTACAACGCCCTGAAATGCCAAGAGCTGACCATAAAGAAGAATACCCTCAGTCAACTAGTCCTGAGACTCAGCAAAGTAACTACTAACACTACTAACAATAACCAGCCCCAGGACAGTGACAGCGTAACACAAAGAATTCGACCCAACACAATCGTCGATAAGCAAAAGGAAAAATATCTGACCTATTGGGCAGAAACAACAAAAACCCAAAGCAAACTCAATTGCTACCTGGCCCTAAACAGACAATACAACATAGCTGATTACCTGACCATGGTAAAGGATAACAAACTGAGAAGAACCTTGACAAGGTACAGACTTAGCGAACATAGCCTAGCGATCGAAAAAGGCAGACACAGGCAGACCAGGCTGCCAAGAGAAGACAGGATATGCTCTCACTGCAGTCAGGGAGTAGTGGAGACAGAGATGCACTTCCTCACAGCCTGTGGAAAATATCAGGGCATCAGGGAGAATTTCTACCAAAAATTCTCACAAATATGCCCTGAATTCAGAAACCTGAATGACAACCAAAAACTCCCATACCTACTGGAGGAGGAGAGAAGCTGTATAACACTGGCGGCACACTATGTTACAGCTTGCCATGAACAGAGGGACAACCAGTAAAATAAGAAAAGAGTATATATAAATAATGCGACTGTATATTTATACACTCAGGGATATACCTGTTTATACACTGTATGAATAGAATTGCGTTTATGTGTTCAACCATAAATGTATTTTGATGCTTTGGCAACATAAGATGTACCTTATCATGCCAATAAAGCGATTTGAATTTGAATTGAGAGAGAGGGAGAGAGAGAGAGAGAGAGACAGAGAGAGGGACAGAGAGAGGGACAGAGAGAGAGAGAGGGACAGAGAGAGGGACAGAGAGAGAGAGAGGGACAGAGAGAGAGAGAGAGAGAGAGAGACAGAGAGAGAGGGACAGAGAGAGAGAGAGAGAGAGAGAGAAAGATCCAGACATCAGGGACCCAAAATAAATTTCACACTAGGAACAACTAAAATCGAACAAACCACTAACTACACATACTTGGGCATAAAAATCAGCTCTACGGGAAATTTCAAACTGGCTGTGAATGAACTGAAAGAGAAAGCTAGAAGGGCTTTCTATGCCATTAAAAGATCAATCCAAATAGAAATCCCAATTAGCATTTGGCTCAAAATTTTCAAATCAGTAATTGAACCAATTGCACTCTACGGCAGTGAAGTGTGGGGACCGCTAACACAACAAGAATTTGCAAAATGGGACAAACACCCAATTGAGATTCTACATGCAGAATTCTGTAAAAGTATCCTCCAGACTCAAAGGAAAACCGTAAACAATGCATGCAGGGCAGAACTAGGCCAATTTCCACTAATAATTACTATCCAAAAAAGAGCCACCAAATTTTGGAAACACCTAAAAATGAGCAACCCCCACTGCTATCATTACGAAGCCTTGAAATGCCAAGAGAGGACCATAAAGAAGAACACCCTCAGTCAACTAGTCCTGGGACTCAGTGAAGCAACCACTAACACTACTAACAATAACCAGCCCCAGGACAGTGACATCGTAGCACAGAGAATTCGACCCAACACAATTGTCACTAAGCAAAAGGAAAAATACCTGTCATATTGGGCAGAAACAACAAAAACCCAAAGCAAACTCAATTGCTACTTGGCCCTAAACAGACAATACCACATGGCTGAGTACCTGACCATGGTAAAGGATAACAAACTGAGAAAAACCTTGACAAGGTACAGACTTAGTGAACATAGCCTGGCGATCGAAAAAGGCAGACACAGGCAGCCAAGAGAGGACAGGATATGCTCTCACTGCAGTCAGTGAGTGGTGGAGACAGAGATGCACTTCCTCACAGCCTGTGGAAAATATCAGGGCATCAGGGAGAATTTCTGCCAAAAATTCTCACAAATATGCCCTGAATTCAGAAATTTGAATGACGACCAAAAACTCCCATACCTACTAGGGGAAGAGAGAAACTGTGTAACACTAGCGGCAAACTATGTTACAGCTTGCCATAAACAGAGGGACAACCAGTAAACCGAAGAAAAGAGTATATATAAATTATGCGAATGTATATTTATACACTCAGGGATATATCTGTTTATACACTGTATGAATAGATCTGCGTTTATGTGTTCAACCATAAATGTATTTTGATGCTTTGGCAACATAAGATGTACCTTATCATGCCAATAAAGCGATTTGATTTGATTTGATTTGAGAGGGGAGAGGGTGAGGAGGGAGAGGGAAGGGGGGAGGGTGAGGAGGGGGAGAGGGAGAGGGGGGAGGGTGAGGAGGGAGAGGGGTGAGGGAGAGGGAGGGTGAGGGAGAGAGAGGGAGGGGGGGAGGGGCCGCTCGGAGTCAGTGAGCGGCGGGTGCGGGTTAGTTTCAGGTCGCTGTTGTTTCAGATCAGTTTCGGTTTTAGTTTCGATTCCGCTCGGCGGCGGCTCCGGAAACTGAGCGGGGAGAGAGAGAAGGAGACAGAGAGAGCGGAGAGAGAGAAGGAGGGAGAGAGGGAGCGGCTATCGGACTCGGGCCGGAGCGAGGGCAGCGTTTCACGGACCGAGTGTGTCGGAGGCTGGAGAGAGAAGAGAGCGGAGTGAGGGTCAGTGAGGGTCAATGGGTGAGGGTAAGTGAGCGAGGGTCAGTGGGTGAGGGTTGAGGGGGTCAGTGGTTGAGGGTCATTGGGTGAAGGTCAGTGGGTGAGGGTTGAGGGGTCAGTGGGTGAGGGTTGAGGGTCAGTGGGTGAGGGTTGAGGGGTCAGTGAGTGAGGGTTGAGGGGTCAGTGGGTGAAGGTTGAGGGGTCTGGGTAATGGTCAGTGGGTGAGGGTTGAGGGGTCAGTGGGTGAGGGTTGAGGGTCAGTGGGTGAGGGTTGAGGGTCAGTGGGTGAGGGTTGAGGGGTCAGTGAGTGAGGGTTGAGCGGTCAGTGGTTGAGGGTCAGTGAGTGAGGGTTGAGGGGTCAGTGGGTGAGGGTCAGTGGGTGAGGGTTGAGGGGTCAGTGGGTGAGGGGTCAGTGGGTGAGGGTTGAGGGGTCAGTGGGTGAGGGTCAGTGGGTGAGGGTTGAGGGTCAGTGGGTGAGGGTTGAGGGGTCAGTGGGTGAGGGTCAGTGGGTGAGGGTTGAGTGCTCATTGGTTGCGGGTCAGTGGGTGAGGGTCAGTGGGTGAAGGTTGAGGGGTCAGTGGGTAAGGGTCAGTGGGTGAGGGTTGAGGGGTCAGTGGGTGAGGGTCAGTGGGTGAGGGTTGATGGGTCAGTGGTTGAGGGTCATTGGGTGAGGGTCAGTGGGTGAGGGTTGAGGGGTTAGTGGGTGAGGGTCAGTGGGTGAGGGTTGAGGGTCAGTGGGTGAGGGTTGAGGGGTCAGTGGGTGAGGGTCAGTGGGTGAGGGTTGAGTGCTCATTGGTTGAGGGTCAGTGGGTGAGGGTCAGTGGGTGAAGGTTGAGGGGTCAGTGGGTAAGTGTCAGTGGGTGAGGGTTGAGGGGTCAGTGGGTGAGGGTCAGTGGGTGAAGGTTGAGGGGTCAGTGGGTGAGGGTTGAGGGGTCAGTGAGTGAGGGTTGAGAGGTCAGTGGGTGAGGGTCAGTAGCTGAGGGTTGAGGGGTCAGTGGTTGAGGATCAGTGAGTGAGGGTTGAGGGGTCAGTGGGTGAGGGTCAGTGGGTGAGGGTTGAGTGCTCATTGGTTGAGGGTCAGTGGGTGAGGGTCAGTGGGTGAAGGTTGAGGGGTCAGTGGGTGAGGGTTGAGGGGTCAGTGGGTGAGGGTCAGTGGGTGAGGGTTGATTGGTCAGTGGGTGAGGGTTGAGGGTCAGTGGGTGAGGGTTGAGGGTCAGTGGGTGAGGGTTGAGGGGTCAGTGAGTGAGGGTTGAGGGGTCAGTGGGTGAGGGTCAGTGGGTGAGGGTTGAGGTGTCAGTGGTTGAGGGTCAGTGGGTGAGGGTTGAGGGGTCAGTGAGTGAGGGTTGAGGGGTCAGTGTGTGAGGGTCAGTGGGTGAGGGTTGAGGGGTCAGTGGGTGAGGGGTCAGTTGCTGAGGTTCAGTGGGTGAAGGTTGAGGGGTCAGTGGGTGAGGGTTGAGGGGTCAGTGGGTGAGGGTCAGTGGGTGAGGGTTGAATGGTCAGTGGTTGATGGTTGAGGGGTCAGTGGGTGAGGGTCAGTGGGTGAGGTTTGAGGGGTCAGTGGGTGAGGGTTGAGGGTCAGTGGGTGAGGGTTGAGGGGTCAGTGAGTGAGGGTTGAGGGGTCAGTGGGTGAGGGTCAGTGGCTGAGGGTTGAGGGGTCAGTGGTTGAGGGTTGAGGGTCAGTGGGTGAGGGTTGAGGGGTCAGTGGGTGAGGCTCAGTGGGTGAGGGTCAGTGGGTGAAGGTTGAGGGGTCAGTGGGTAAGGGTCAGTGGGTGAGGGTTGAGGGGTCAGTGGGTGAGGGTTGAGGGGTCAGTGGGTGAGGGTCAGTGGGTGAGGGTTGAGTGGTCAGTGGTTGAGGGTCAGTGGGTGAGGGTTGAGGGGTAAGTGGGTGAGGGTTGAGGGGTAAGTGGGTGAGGGTTGAGGGTCAGTGGGTGAGGGTTGAGGGGTCAGTGGGCGAGGGTCAGTAGCTGAGGGTTGAGGGGTCAGTGGTTGAGGATCAGTGAGTGAGGGTTGAGGGGTCAGTGGGTGAGGGTCAGTGGGTGAGGGTTGAGGGGTCAGTGGGTGAAGGTCAGTGGGTGAGGGTTGAGGGGTCAGTGGGTGAGGGGTCAGTGGGTGAGGGTCAGTGGGTGAGGGTTGAGTGCTCATTGGTTGAGGGTCAGTGGGTGAGGGTCAGTGGGTGAAGGTTGAGGGGTCAGTGGGTGAGGGTTGAGGGGTCAGTGGGTGAGGGTCAGTGGGTGAGGGTTGAGAGGTCAGTGAGTGAGGGTTGAGTGGTCAGTGGGTGAGGGTCAGTGGCTGAGGGTTGAGGGGCCAGTGGTTGAGGGTCAGTGGGTGAGGGTTGAGGGATCAGTGGGTGAGGGGTCAGTGGGTGAGGGTTGAGGGGTCAGTGGTTGAGGGTCATTGGGTGAGGGTCAGTGTGTGAGGGTTGAGGGGTCAGTGGGTGAGGGTCAGTGGGTGAGGGTTGAGGGTCAGTGGGTGAGGGTTGAGGGGTCAGTGGGTGAGGGTTGAGTGCTCATTGGTTGAGGATCAGTGGGTGAGGGTCAGTGGGTAAGGGTCAGTGGGTGAGGGTTGAGGGGTCAGTGGGTGAGGGTTGAGGGGTCAGTGAGTGAGGGTTGAGGGGTCAGTGTGTGAGGGTCATTGGGTGAGGGTTGAGGGGTCAGTGGGTGAGGGGTCGGTGGGTGAGGGTTGAGGGTCAGTGGGTGAGGGTTGAGTGCTCATTGGTTGAGGGTCAGTGGGTGAGGGTCAGTGGGTGAAGGTTGAGGGGTCAGTGGGTAAGGGTCAGTGGGTGAGGGTTGAGGGGTCAGTGGGTGAGGGTCAGTGGGTGAGGGTTGAGTGGTCAGTGGTTGAGGGTCAGTGGGTGAGGGTTGAGGGGTCAGTGGGTGAGGGTTGAGGGTCAGTGGGTGAGGGTTGAGTGGTCAGTGGTTGAGGGTTGAGGGTCAGTGGCTGAGGGTTGAGGGGTCAGTGGGTGAGGCTCAGTGGGTGAGGGTTGAGTGCTCATTGGTTGAGGGTCTGTGGGTGAGGGTCAGTGGGTGAAGGTTGAGGGGTCAGTGGGTAAGGGTCAGTGGGTGAGGGTTGAGGGTCAGTGGGTGAGGGTTGAGTGGTCAGTGGTTGAGGGTCAGTGGGTGAGGGTTGAGGGGTCAGTGGGTGAGGGTTGAGGGTCAGTGGGTGAGGGTTGAGGGGTCAGTGAGTGAGGGTTGAGGGGTCAGTGGGTGAGGGTCAGTAGCTGAGGGTTGAGGGGTCAGTGGTTGAGGATCAGTGAGTGAGGGTTGAGGGGTCAGTGGGCGAGGGTCAGTGGGTGAGGGTTGAGGGGTCAGTGGGTGAGGGGTCAGTGGGTGAGGGTTGAGGGGTCAGTGGTTGAGGGTCATTGGGTGAGGGTCAGTGGGTGAGGGTTGAGGGGTCAGTGGGTGAGGGTCAGTGGGTGAGGGTTGAGGGTCAGTGGGTGAGGGTTGAGGGGTCAGTGGGTGAGGGTTGAGTGCTCATTGGTTGAGGATCAGTGGGTGAGGGTCAGTGGGTAAGGGTCAGTGGGTGAGGGTTGAGGGGTCAGTGGGTGAGGGTTGAGGGGTCAGTGAGTGAGGGTTGAGGGGTCAGTGTGTGAGGGTCAGTGGGTGAGGGTTGAGGGGTCAGTGGGTGAGGGGTCGGTGGGTGAGGGTTGAGGGTCAGTGGGTGAGGGTTGAGTGCTCATTGGTTGAGGGTCAGTGGGTGAGGGTCAGTGGGTGAGGGTTGACGGGTCAGTGGGTGAGGATTGAGTGGTCAGTGAGTGAGGGTTGAGGGTCAGTGGGTGAGGGTTGAGTGCTCATTGGTTGAGGGTCAGTGGGTAAGGGTCAGTGGGTGAGGGTTGAGGGGTCAGTGGGTGAGGGTTGAGTGGTCAGTGAGTGAGGGTTGAGGGGTCAGTGGGTGAGGGTCAGTGGCTGAGGGTTGAGGGGTCAGTGGTTGAGGGTCAGTGAGTGAGGGTTGAGGGGTCAGTGGGTATGTCGGGCAATGAGAGGGGCAGGATGAACATTCAGGAAGAACTCAACTGCCCGATTTGCCTGGATAGTTTCCGTTCCCCGGTGACCACGGACTGTGGCCACAGTTTCTGCACTGACTGTATCTCGAAGCACTGGGACAAAGACGCTTCCAAGTATACCTGTCCCGACTGCCGACGCAGCTTCTCCAACAGGCCCCAGCTGGACAAAAGCATCATCCTGAGCCGAATGAGTGAGGCCTTGCAGGGCGCAATAGCCACTCCCAGAGCCGTTCCTGGGACAAGGTGTCAGGCCCATGGGAAGGAGCTGGAATTCTACTCCCGCAAGGAACGAGTCGCCATCTGCAGCCAGTGCGCCAACCAGGATCACAAAAACCATGAAACTGTGACACTGGAAGAGGAAGCGGAGCTGACTCGGGTAACTGCCGCTCACATCGTTAAACAGTGAGTAACTCACTGGTCAGGTGCACTGCCTAAAACCAGAGTGACCCACTGCCCAGTGCGCTCCCTATAACCAGAGTGACCCACTGGCCGAGTGCGCTCCCTATAACCAGTGTGACTCACTGGGCTAGTGTACCCACTATAACCAGAGTGACCCACTGGCCAGTGCACCCCTCATAACCAGGGTGACTCAATAGCCCAGTGCACTCCCTATAACCAGAGTGACCCACTGTCCCAGTGCGCTCCCTATAACCAGAGTGACCCACTGTCCCAGTGCGCTCCCTAAAACCAGAGTGACCCACTGGCCCAGTGCACTCCCTAAAACCAGAGTGATCCACTGGCCCAGTGCGCTCCCTATAACCAGAGTGACCCACTGGCCCAGTGCACTCCCTATAACCAGAGTGACTCACTGGCCCAGTGCGCTCCCTATAACCAGAGTGACCCACTGGCCCAGTGCACTCCCTATAACCAGAGTAACCCACTGGCCCAGTGCGCTCCCTATAACCAGAGTGACCCACTGTCCCAGTGCACTCCCTAAAACCAGAGTGACCCACTGGCCCAGTGCACTCCCTATAACCAGAGTGACTCACTGGCCCAGTGCGCTCCCTATAACCAGAGTGACCCACTGTCCCAGTGCGCTCCCTAAAACCAGAGTGACCCACTGGCCCAGTGCGCTCCCTAAAACTAGAGTGACCCACTGGCCCAGTGCACTACCTATAACCAGAGTGACTCACTGGCCCAGTGCGCTCCCTATAACCTGTGGTAAACCACTGTTAGTATTGTTGTTCACCACTGTTGTTAGTACTGTTGTTCACTGTTAGTACTGTTGTTCACTCTTGCATATTGTTGTACTTGTCTGTGCATGCCTCAGCTGACTCCGCCCCTGACTCCACCCTCATGGCTGGGTATAAAGGTCGCTGCTCGGCAGCCCCCGGCCCTTTTGGATACCAGGCAACCACAAGAGGCATGCTCTGTTCTTTGGTAATAAAAGCCTGTTTATTACTTTCTCAATTTCCAGTCTTTTGTAGCAATTGATAGTGCATCAATTTTATTACCAAAGTTAAATGTTGGCTGCGGATGCTGATGAACCGTTGGCGCAAAACGCTGAGCAGCAGGCGCTGCTGCGAGCCCTCAGACCAACATGCCTGGACCTAGACCCCCAAGAAGCGGGTTCGTCGACTAAATTCGCACAATGGCTGCGTTGCTTTGAGGCGTATCTGGAAGCCTCGACCGTGACTCTTGATGAAAATAAACTGAAAATCCTGGCCTCGAAGGTGAGCCACCAAGTCTATACTTTAATCCAAGATGCGACGACCTACGCGGCGGCTATCGACCTACTGAAAGGGCAGTATGCACGCCCGGTTAACACGGTCTATGCCAGGCACCTTTTAAGATCTCGCAGACAGCAGCCCGGGGAATCGGTGGAGGCCTTCCTACGGGCACTGCAGGTACTCGGACGCGGCTGCGACTGCAAGGAAGTATCGGCCGCGGCACATGCGGAGGGACTGATACGAGACGCTTTCATTGCGGGTCTAAGGTCCGACTACTCCCGGCAGAGGCTGCTGGAGAAGGGTGAAATAGACCTGACAAAGGCAGTGTCCCTCGCGCTCTCGCTCGACGCGGCCCACAGAAATATGGACGCTTTCTCCCCTAATCGCCCCGCGCCGTGGACGCCGCAATCTTGGGCCATGGGACCGCCACCTCCGACTGCTGCAGCGATGTCCAAGGCACAAAAATGCTATTTTTGTGGCCAAGCTAAACACCCTAGAGCACGATGCCCCGCGAAGAATGCTACCTGCTCTGGCTGCGGGAAGAAAGGTCACTACGTTAGCGCCTGCAAAGGGAAGACCGCTAACGCCAGCAGCGCCGCGTGCGAACCGTGGGCGCAGCCATCTTGCCCACCATCTTGGGCTCCCCCAGCCGCGTGGGGATCGGGACCGTGGGCGCCGCCATTTTGTCCGCCATCTTGGACGCCTCCGACTTCGGTTACGGGGGACCCGGACTCCACCACCACCTCATCGGACGACCGCATCGACGTGCTTGAACATACGCTGGCTTCCGTGACACTGGATCAATCTCTCCCGCATCAACTGTCCAGGTCCATGATGGACATTACGGTAAACGGCCGCGCCACTACCTGCCTTTTTGACAGCGGGAGCACGGAGAGTTTTATACACCCCGACACGGTGCGCAGTTACTCTCTCCCGGTCCTGCCGATGCGTCATCGCCTCTCTATGGCTTCCAAAGCCCAGTTAGCGGAAGTCGGTGGCTACTGTATGGTGACTCTTTCAGTGCGGGGTACTGAATACAAAAATTTTAAACTTCTGGTCCTGCCCGATCTCTGCGCTGCCGTCCTACTGGGGTTGGATTTTCAGTGCCACCTTAAGAGTGTCACTTTAGCGTACGGTGGACCCCTCCCCCCTCTCACGGTCTGCAGCCAGCAGTTTTTAAATTGCCCGCCGCGCGCCATTTGCAGCCTCTCCACCCTTAAAGTCCCCCCCCCCTCCTTGTTCGCTAACCTCACCCGCGACTGTAAGCCCATCGCTACCAAAAGTAGGGGATAGGGGTTTCATTAAATCCGAGGTAGCGAGACTCCTGAAGGAAGGGATTATCGAGAGCAGCAATAGCCCATGGCGAGCACAAGTGGTGGTGGTGAAGACTGGCGGAAAACAGCGCCCAGTTATTGACTACAGCCAGACGATCAATCGCTACACCCAGTTGGTTGCATACCCACTCCCCCGCATATCTGACATGGTCAATCAGATAGCACAATACCAGGTGTTCTCGATGATTGATCTGAAGTCGGCATACCACCAGCTCCCCATCAGGGCTGAGGACCGCCAGTACACAGCTTTTGAAGCTGACGGTCGGCTCTATCACTTTCTCAGAGTTCCCTTCGGCGTCACCAACGGAGTTTCTGTCTTCCAACGGGAGATGGACCGGATGGTTGACCAGAACGCGCTCCAGGCCACGTTCCCATATCTAGACAACGTCACCATCTGCAGCCACGACCAGCAGGACCACGACGTTAATCTAGGGAAATTCCTCCGGACGGCCCAGCGGCTGAATCTCACATACAACAAAGACAAATGTATGTTTCGTACTAAGCGCCTTGCTATTCTTGGCTGCATAGTGGAGAACGGAGTCATCGGCCCAGACCCCGATAGAATGCGCCCTCTTATGGAGCTCCCCCTCCCCCACTGCCAGAAAGCACTGAAGAGATGCCTGGGGTTTTTCTCTTACTATGCTCAGTGGGTGCCCAACTATGCGGATAAAGCCAGACCCCTCATCAAGTCCGCCTCCTTCCCCCTGACAGCAGAGGCCTGTGCAGCCTTCACTCTCATAAAAAGCGATATTGCGAAGGCCACAATGCACGCTGTGGATGAGTCCCTCCCTTTTCAAGTGGAGAGCGACGCATCCGACTTTGCCCTAGCTGCAACCCTTAACCAGGCGGGGAGACCCGTGGCCTTTTTCTCAAGGACCCTCCAGGGCCCCGAGATTCGACACTCCTCTGTCGAAAAGGAGGCCCAGGCCATTGTGGAAGCCGTGCGACATTGGCAGCATTACCTGGCCGGAAAACGATTTACCCTGCTCACTGACCAGCGTTCAGTAGCTTTTATGTTTCATAATAAGCAGCAGGGCAAAATCAAGAATGACAAGATATTAAGGTGGAGAATCGAACTCTCCACCTCCAATTACGATATCTTGTACCGGCCCGGGAAACTCAATGAGCCCCCAGATGCCCTATCACGTGGTACGTGCGCCAACGCGCAGGTCGATAGATTACAGACCCTCCACAATGACCTCTGCCACCCGGGGGTCACCAGGTTCTTCCATTTTATCAAATCCCGTAACCTGCCCTACTCCATCGAGGAGGTCAGGACCATGACCAGAAACTGCCAGATCTGTGCCGAGTGCAAGCCGCATTTTTATAGGCCAGACAGAGCGAGCCTGATCAAAGCCACGCGCCCCTTCGAGCGGCTAAGCATCGATTTTAAAGGGCCCCTCCCCTCCTCTGACCGCAATGTGTACTTCCTCAATATAATTGATGAGTACTCCCGTTGTTAGTATTGTTGTTCACCACTGTTGTTAGTACTGTTATTCACTGTTAGTACTGTTGTTCACTCTTGCATATTGTTGTACTTGTCTGTGCATGCCTCAGCTGACTCCGCCCCTGGCTCCACCCTCATGGCTGGGTATAAAGGTCGCTGCTCGGCAGCCCCCGGCCCTTTTGGATACCAGGCAACCACAAGAGGCATGCTCTGTTCTTTGGTAATAAAAGCCTGTTTATTACTTTCTCAATTTCCAGTCTTTTGTAGCAATTGATAGTGCATCAATACCAGAGTGACCCACTGGCTGAGTGCGCTCCCTATAACCAGAGTGACTCACTGGGCTAGTGTACCCGCTATAACCAGAGTGGCCCACTGGCCAGTGCACCCCTCATGACCAGGGTGACTCAATAGCCCAGTGCGCTCCCTATAACCAGAGTGACGCACTTACCCAGTGCGCTCCCTATAACCAGAGTGACCCACTGGCCAGTGCACCTCCCATAACCAGCGTGACTCAATAGCCCAGTGCGCTCCCTATAACCAGAGTGACTCGCTGGCCCAGTGCGCTGCCTATAACCAGAGTGACCCACTGGCCCAGTGTGCTCCCAATAACCAGAGTGACCCACTGGCCCAGTACACTCCCTATAACCAGAGTGACCCACTGGCCCAGTGCACTCCCTATAACCAGAGTGACTCACTGGCCCAGTGCGCTCCCTATAACCAGAGTGACCCACTGGCACAGTGCGCCCCATATAACCAGAGTGACTAACAGGCCTAGTGCTCTCCCTATAACCAGAGTGACCCGCTGGCCCAGTGCGCTCCCTATAGTCAGAGTGACCCACTAGCCCAGTGCACTCCCTATAATCAGAATGACTCACTGGCCCAGTGCACTCCCAATAACCAGAGTGACTCACTGGCCCAGTGCGCTCCCTATAACCAGAGTGACCCACTGGCGCAGTGCGCCCCCTATAACCAGAGTGACCCACTGGCGCAGTGCGCCCCCTATACCCAGAGTGACTCACTGGCCTAGTGCACTCCCTATAACCAGAGTGACCCACTGGCCCAGTGCGCTCCCTATAGTCAGAGTGACCCACTAGCCCAGTGCACTCCCTATAATCAGAATGACTCACTGGCCCAGTGCGCTCCCTGTAGCCAGAGTGACCCACTGGCCTAGTGTGCCCGCTATAACCAGAGTGATCCACTGTCCCAGTGCGCTCCCTATAACCAGAGTGACCCACTGTCCCAGTGCACTCCCTATAACCAGTGTGACCCACTGGCCCAGTGCACTCCCTATAACCAGAGTGACCCACTGTCCCAGTGTGCTCCCTAAAACCAGAGTGACCCACTGGCCCAGTGCACTCCCTATAACCAGAGTGACCCACTGTCCCAGTGTGCTCCCTAAAACCAGAGTGACCCACTGGCCCAGTGCACTCCCTAAAACCAGAGTGACCCACTGGCCCAGTGCGCTCCCTATAACCAGAGTGACCCACTGGCCGAGTGCGCTCCCTATAACCAGAGTGACTCACTGGGCTAGTGTACCCGCTATAACCAGAGTGGCCCACTGGCCTGTGCACCCCTCATGACCAGGGTGACTCAATAGCCCAGTGCGCTCCCTATAACCAGAGTGACGCACTGGCCCAGTGCGCTCCCTATAACCAGAGTGACCCACTGGCCAGTGCACCTCCCATAACCATCGTGACTCATTAGCCCAGTGCGCTCCCTATAACCAGAGTGACTCACTGGCCGAGTGCGCTGCCTATAATCAGAGTAACCCACTGGCCCAGTGTGCTCCCTATAACCAGAGTGACCCACTGGCCCAGTACACTCCCTATAACCAGAGTGACCCACTGGCCCAGTGCACTCCCTATAACCAGAGTGACTCACTGGCCCAGTGCACTCCCAATAACCAGAGTGACTCACTGGCCCAGTGCGCTCCCTATAACCAGAGTGACCCACTGGCGCAGTGCGCCCCCTATAACCAGAGTGACTAACAGGCCTAGTGCTCTCCCTATAACCAGAGTGACCCACTGGCGCAGTGCGCCCCCTGTAACCAGAGTGACTCACTGGCCTAGTGCACTCCCTATAACCAGAGTGACCCACTGGCCCAGTGCGCTCCCTATAGTCAGAGTGACACACTAGCCCAGTGCACTCCCTATAATCAGAATGACTCACTGGCCCAGTGCGCTCCCTGTAGCCAGAGTGACCCACTGGCCTAGTGTGCCCGCTATAACCAGAGTGATCCACTGTCCCAGTGCGCTCCCTATAACCAGAGTGACCCACTGTCCCAGTGCACTCCCTATAACCAGAGCGACCCACTGGCCCAGTGCACTCCCTATAACCAGAGTGACTCACTGGCCCAGTGCACTCCCAATAACCAGAGTGACTCACTGGCCCAGTGCGCTCCCTATAACCAGAGTGACCCACTGGCGCAGTGCACTCCCTATAACCAGAGTGACACACGGCCCCAGTGCGCTCCCTATAACCAGAGTAACCCACTGGCCCAGTACACTCCCTATAACCCGATTGACTCACTGGCCCAGTGCACTCCCTATAACCAGTGTGACTCACTGTCCCAGTGCACTCCCTATAACCAGAGTGACCCACTGGCCCAGTGCGCTCCCTATAGTCAGAGTGACACACTAGCCCAGTGCACTCCCTATAATCAGAATGACTCACTGGCCCAGTGCGCTCCCTGTAGCCAGAGTGACCCACTGGCCTAGTGTGCCCGCTGTAACCAGAGTGATCCACTGTCCCAGTGCGCTCCCTATAACCGGAGTGACCCACTGTCCCAGTGCACTCCCTATAACCAGTGTGACCCACTGGCCCAGTGCACTCCCTATAACCACAGTGACCCACTGGCCCAGTGCACTCTCTATAACCAGCGTGACTCACTGTCCCAGCGCACTCTCTATAACCAGAGTGACCCACTGTCCCAGTGCACTCCCTATAACCAGAGTGACACACGGCCCCAGTGCGCTCCCTATAACCAGAGTAACCCACTGGCCCAGTGCGCTCCCTATAACCCGATTGACTCACTGGCCCAGTGCACTCCCTATAACCAGTGTGACTCACTGTCCCAGTGCACTCCCTATAACCAGAGTGACCCACTGGCCCAGTGCTCTCCCTATAACCAGAGTGACACACGATCCTAGTGCACTCCCTATAACCAGAGTGACTCACTGTCCCAATGCACTCTCTATAACCAGAGTGACTCACTGTCCCAGTGCACTCTCTATATACAGAGTGACCCACTGTCCCAGTGCACTCCCTATAACCAGAGTGACCCACTGTCCCAGTGCACTCCCTATAACCAGAGTGACCCACTGGCCTAGTGCACTCCCTATAACCAGAGTGACTCACTGGCCCAGTGTGCTCTCTATAACCAGAGTGACCCACTGTCCCAGTGCACTCCCTATAACCAGAGTGACCCACTTGCCCAGTGTGCTCTCTATAGCCAGAGTGACTCACTGGACCAGTGCACTCCCTATAACCAGAGTAACCCACTGTCCCAGTGCACTCTCTATAACCAGAGTGACCCACTGGCCCAGTGCGCACCCTATAGCCAGAGTGACTCACTGGCCCAGTGCACTCCCTATAACCAGAGTAACCCACTGAGTGCATACCTTATAACCAGAGTGCAGGCTGAGAGGCTTCAGACTGAAACACCATTTTCTGTTTATGATTTGTCAGGAGCCTATTGTGCAGCGTCAGAGTTTGGTGGAGCTAAATCTTCGAGCGACATTGGATGGGAAAACAACCTGGAAGGAACGGGCTGACTCCCTGCAGGTCAGGCAGCGCTCTGCGCCCGCTGGTAGTTTGATTTGTGTGTCCTCGCTCCTTCCCTGGTGCTATCTGTGTGCGGAGTGTGGTGTGACGTCTCCCCCTCATCCACCGCCGGTGACCGGGCTTTCAGCAAGTCGAGATTTCCCTCCATCAGCCCCGCCACCATGTTGTTACTCTGCTCACATTCAAAGTGCAGGGGGTGGGGGGAAGATGGGTAGGGGTGGGGGGAGAGGGGCAGGGGTGAGGGGAGCGGGGGGGCGGGGGGAGGGGAGCGGTGGGGTGGGGGGAGGGACGGGGGCAGGGGTGGAGGGAGAGGGGCAGGGGGCACGGGTCAGGGTAGAGGGTGGGGGTGGAGGGGAGCGGGGGGATAGGACGGGGGGGAGAGGGGTTCCATTTGGCGCCTGTCGACCATATGGTAATGAGGCACAGCCTCCAGGTGGGGGCAGG
The DNA here is from genome assembly GCF_052327205.1 of Somniosus microcephalus. Classification (NCBI taxonomy): domain Eukaryota; kingdom Metazoa; phylum Chordata; class Chondrichthyes; order Squaliformes; family Somniosidae; genus Somniosus; species Somniosus microcephalus. The sequence goes on from NC_140989.1 coordinate 7,466,971, forward strand.
GGTAGCGCGAGGTACGTCATGGCCGACATCCCTGGGCCTGCACCTGGCTGGAGACCATGTGACCCCACTCCTGTGGATCGCAGGCTTCTGGGGGACGGGAACGCCACAGACACATTGTCACTGCGGATCAGCGGCCCCAACAAGGAGCCCCTCCCCTGACTGATTTACCCCATGTCCCGTCGCTAATACCCCCATCAGAAACCATCTGGAAGATTCCTTCATCTTTCCCCGACAGGTGACTTTGCAACGAATCGGAGCGGAGGTGGAGGAGGAATTCCGAGAGCTGGCGGTGGCGATGCAGAGAGCGAGAGACGAGGTCGGGGGCCTCCTGCAGAGAGCAGAGCGAGACCTTCTCCATCAGTCCAGGGCCGCGGTCACCCAGCTCGAAGAGCACGTGGCCCAACTCAGGCAGGAGCAGCTGCACCTGGAGACCTTGCTGGGCCGGCAAGATCATCGCCGGCTGTTGGCAGTAAGGTGGGCGGGTACAGCACCCCATCGCCCCTCCCCCCGAAACCCCCTCCCTCCCCATTCCCCCATCGCCCCTCCCCCGAACCCCCCTCCCTCCCCCGTTCCCCCCATCGCCCCTCCCCCGTTCCCCCATCGCCCCTCCCCCCGTTCCCCCATCACCCCTTCCCCCGAACCCCCCTCCCTCCCCATTCCCCCATCGCCCCTCCCCCCGAACCCCCTCCCCGTTCCCCTCAGTACTGCCCCTCCGACAGTGCAGCACTCCCTCAGTACTGCCCCTCCGACAGTGCGGCGCTCCCTCAGTACTGCCCCTCCGACAGTGCGGCGCTCCCTCAGTACGGCCCCTCCGACAGTGCGGCGCTCCCTCAGTACGGCCCCTCCGACAGTGCGGCGCTCCCTCAGTACTGCCCCTCCGACAGTGCGGCGCTCCCTCAGTACTGCCCCTCTCACAGTGCGGCGCTCCCTCAGTACGGCCCCTCCGACAGTGCGGCGCTCCCTCAGTACTGCCCCTCCGACAGTGCGGCGCTCCCTCAGTACTGCCCCTCCGACAGTGCGGCGCTCCCTCAGTACGGCCCCTCCGACAGTGCGACGCTCCCTCAGTACGGCTCCTCTGACAGTGCGGCGCTTCCTCAGTACTGCCCCGCCGACAGTGCGGCGCTCCCTCAGTACTGCCCCTCCGACAGTGCAGCGCTCCCTCAGTACTGCCCCTCCGACAGTGCAGCGCTCCCTCATTACTGCCCCTCCGACAGTGCAGCGCTCCCTCAGTACTGCCCCTCCGACAGTGCAGCACTCCCTCTGTACTGCCCCTCCGACAGTACAGCGCTCCCTCAGTACTGCCCCTCCGACAGTGCAGCGCTCCCTCAGTACTGCCCCTCCGACAGTGCGGCGCTCCCTCAGTACTGCCCCTCGGACAGTGCAGCGCTTCCTCGGCACTGCCCCTCCGACAGTGCAGCGCTCCCTCAGTACTGCCTCTCTGACAGTGCAGCGCTTCCTCAGCACTGCCCCTCCGACAGTGCAGCGCTCCCTCAGTACTGCCCCTCCGACAGTGCAGCGCTTCCTCAGCACTGCCCCTCCGACAGTGCTGCTCTCCCTCAGCACTGCCCCTCTGACAGTGCGGCTCTCCCTCAGTACTTCCCCTCCGACAGTGCGGCTCTCCCTCAGTACTCCCCCTCTGACAGTGCAGCGTTCCCTCAGTACTGCCCCTCCGACAGTGCAGCGCTCCCTCAGTACTGCCCCTCCGACAGTGCGGCGCTCCCTCAGTACTGCCCCTCCGACAGTGCGGCGCTCCCTCAGTACTCCCCCTCCGACAGTGCGGCTCTCCCTCAGTACTGCCCCTCCGACAGTGCAGCACTCCCTCAGTACTGCCCCTCTGACAGTGCGGCTCTCCCTCAGTGCTGCCCCTCCGACAGTGCAGCACTCCCTCAGTACTGCCCCTCTGACAGTGCGGCTCTCCCTCAGTACTGCCCCTCCGACAGTGCGGCGCTCCCTCAGTACTGCCCCTCCGACAGTGCAGCGCTCCCTCAGTACTGCCCCTCCGACAGTGCGGCGCTCCCTCAGTACTGCCCCTCCGACAGTGCGGCGCTCCCTCAGTACTCCCCCTCCGACAGTGCAGCGCTCCCTCAGTACTGCCCCTCCGACAGTGCGGCTCTCCCTCAGTGCTGCCCCTCCGACAGTGCGGTGCTTCCTCAGTACTGTAAGATTCGAAAATTTTCATTATATAATCACACGAGATAACAGGATTAATAATATAGCTTTGTTGACCAAAAGAAGCTTGTACAGATAAAACCTTTGTTAAAAAGGGCACACAAAATGGCCGCCGGACCTCGTGATCAGTTTCTTGGACCATTTGATTTCTGTTACTGCAAGCCAGACAGGCTTGTGGATTGAGAGCAGTAAGCCCGCGAAAGCCAGTATCGGGAAACCGAAACTCAGGGAAATGGGCATACATATTCAATTGGATTCTAAGTACAAGACAGTTTCAGGCAAACAGGATGGGGCCCATCAAGATATGGGCGGACAATGCATGAACACTTAAACCCATTTAATGTACAAAGGAAAAACCGTTTTAACAGCCATCAAGGGAAATCTCCAGACCGATCAATATGTGAACCGAGTTACGGTGACAAAGTAAAAGACATTATCGGCCAGGAAGGCCAGTTAAGCTATCACCAGCTCCCGTTACAAGACAAAGCGCCCCTGCAGAGATTTCTGCCCGCCAAAAATATTGCAAAGACTGGACTATGATCTGGCGGGAGATAAGACTGGCCGAAAAGGGTATAACTAGGGATTTTGAAAAGTCCATCGGCGCCTCTTCTACCTCGGTAGCTTCGGAATTCGATCAGGACGTTTCTTCTTTTAAAAGACGCTTCGGACGGACATTTCGGAAAAGGACAACGTGGTCGGTGTTCAGCCAGACAAGGCTCGGCCACGACGGGAAGACGACGAGGGTGGCCCGGGTACCGTTGTCGGGAGATCATCGACGACGCAGGCCGAAGAAGAAGACACCCTCAGGAAAAGCGACGATCCAGGCCGGAGGAAAAGGACATTCCGGGCCTAACACTCCCGTGCCTCAACATCCCATTCTCAGGGTTTTCCTCACTGGACTCTCCCATGTGCATCCAGTTATTCAACCTCACATCGGTGGCAGAGACTTCCCCATGTATCCAAATCCACAACAGCTTTAACTGATCCATCCTTGACGAGCGCTCATCAAGGCTGTGTCCCCTGCCTCATCGCCTGAGAGAGAGAGAAAAACAAGCTGCGCCAGAAGTTTCCAAATCCACGTGACGACGGGAAGCTGTGCCGAAAGGCTGCGAACCCCCTCTTTTGCGAATCTGAAAGTGGTGAGCATGATCCCGAGTTCCTCAAGTCGAAACCTAGTTTAGGTCTAAGGGGAGGGAGAGGGTAAGGGTAATCGTAATGTGTTTCCCCTTCTTCGATGTGCCGTGTGTTTCCCATTTCCATGGAGTCAAGTTTATAGATATGTGCATGCTTGTAGTCGCTTTGATTTGTGCTTATGATATGTATTTTGTAATGCTGCAAACTGTTTAATAATAAAAGCATCCATTTCGTGCTATTCAACCTGGTCTATTGAGTTTTTCTCTGCACTACAGTTCCCTGCACCTAAGTCCAAGGTCTAGAACCGTAGGGGAGAGTGGGTCGAACCACTCAAGGGTAGTTATTGCACGAAGCCTGGTAGGAGACCAGAACGAGCAAGAGAAACCCCCTACAGAAATGGCGACCGCTGCAGAACCTTGGCAGCAGCAATGTAGTGTGTTAGATCAAGGTTTAAATAAACGAAATGTGATGGATGAGAGGATAGCGGATTATGTTTTTGGGAAGGTGAACCTTACAAAACAGTGGATATCTGACCTGTTAAAAGATAGGCGCCCGCTAGACGCAGCCATCAAGTGGACAGAAAGCAAAGAGCATAAAAGATCTGTAGAAAAGGCGGTCTGGCTGATGTGTTACAAGAAGCAAGTCCAGCTTTTGGACCAGGTCGTTGTAGCACAGACGGCCCAGATCAAAGGGCTGCTTACAGAAGTAGAGGAAAAGGTTGCGGGAGGTCAGAAACTGATTCAATCACTTAACGCGCTGAATCAGGAACGCCAATCCGCAACTCACCGCCATGAGACCCGGATAGAGTATTTGGAATGTCAGGTCATTGAGGCCAAGGCCAGTGAAGGTAGAATGAGAGAGAGGTGTTTCCGCCTAGCCAAGCAGGTAGCGACACAGGAGGAAAGTATCTTGGGGGCCAGGGCAGCCTATAAGATGGCCATGCAGGATAGGTCTGAGAACACCGACCATAGCGCTTGCCACCGGGAGCTAGAGGACCTGAGAACGGCCCTAGCAAAGGCAAACGGATTGGTGTGTCTCATAAACCCACCAGCGAGCCAGCTACTGTTAGCCAAGGAATCCAAAAGACCGATTCCACAGGAGACAGTTAGGGTACCAACCCCCGAGCCCTCAGCACCTCCCGCCTATACCGAGTCTTGGACTCCAGGGGAGGAAACAGAGGAGTCGGACACAGGGGTTCTTGAGGTAGAGCAACACCGGGTAGTAGGGTCGGGACTGGTGCCGATGTGTCCCACGCGACACCAGAGGCTCGGTCCGAATGAAGAGGATGGCGCGGATGGACCCCTTGTGAATCAGATCATAATGCCCCATAGCGCACGACAGCTAAGGGAAATGATCAGTAGCATCCCAAAACTCTCCGAGTCAGGAGACCCCTCAGTGCATTTTCGGGACGTGGAGCAAACCGCAGCAGTTAACGACTGCGATGGGGCCGAACTGTCCAAATGCTGCTGTTCTCCCTGGACAGCTCGCTCCTCCAGTGTCTCCCTGACGAGAGCAAGAGAGGGCGAAAAACGTACGAGGAGATACGGAATGAGATCCTGGAGATTATAGGGGAGGGTGATGGAAGTCCGTTCCTCCGATTGGAAAGGACGATACAGCTAGAGGGAGAACCCCCACGGGTTTTCGCCGGAAGGTTGTGGCCAGTGTATTGGGGCAGCTGCCCGGGCGGGCCGGCCCGGAACGGGCTGAATAATGACCAAAAGGCTCATTGGCTCCGGTGCCTGGTCACCAATTGCTTGCCACCGGTGAGGGAGCAGGCCAAGGCATGGTTTGACCCCACTAACCCCCGCTCCACGGAGGAAGTAGCACTAGATCAGCTCACGATAAGTTACAGGAACAACAAGAGTAGGGATGTGTCTTCCTCAAAAGGAAAGGTGCATGAGGCGAGGCCTGCAGCTCCTGCTAAAAAAGAATGGCATCAGGAGGGGAATCGCGGCCCCCAAGCCAAGAGCAGTTCACAGAAATCACAGAAACCCCACAGTGCAGATAGAGGCCATTTCGGCCCATCGAGCCTGCACCGACACATATCCCACCCTATCCCCGTAACCCCACGTATTTAATCCCCCTAACACTAAGGGTCAATTTATCATAGCCAATCAACCTAACCCGCACATCTTTGGACTGTGGGAGGAAACCGGAGCACCCGGAGGAAACCCACGCAAACACGGGGAGAATGTGCAAACTCCACACAGACAGTCACCCGAGGCCGGATTCGAACCCGGGTCCCTGGCGCTGTGAGGCAACAGTGCTAAACACTATGCCCCCGTGCTGCCCGTGTTACGGGTGTGGAAAGGAGGGTCACTGGCGCTGGGACTGTAGAAATCCATGGAAGGATAATAGAGGGAAATTTCCTGCAGTCCAAGCCCAAACTCAGACCGCTGCCTCAGCACCAGCCCAAAACCAAACCGTAGCTCCTGCCCCAGCACCAGCCCAAAACCAAACCGTAGCTCCTGCCCCAGCACCAACCCAAAACCAAACCGTAGCTCCTGCCCCAGCACCAGGAGCTGGTGCAGTTTTGGATCCCGCTGCGATTGAGTCAATCATACAGACAATGCGGTCTCTGATGACCTCGCAGGGGAAAATAGCTGTCACCACCGGCCTTGCTGCTCCCGAAACTCCGATCACTGTACCCAAGTGACTAGAGTCGGCGCAGCCCGTCTACCTGTGTCCGCTCCGCTACGATGCATGGAGACGACCCCTCGTAGAGATGGAGGTAGAGGAGGTGAAGGAAACTTATCTGTTGGACACGGGAGCATCGTGCACCCTAATCCACGCAGATAACCCCACCACCTCGCCCCTGTCCACCGGGGTCCCATATCGTCTGTTGGGCTTCACGGGCGAAGAACAGGCTGGCGCACATTCCCTTCCCCTCTCCATTCATTTAGGGCCACTCCACACCACGTGGAAGTGTATCCTGATGAAGTGGGAAGAGGGAGGTGGAACGGGAGTCCCGGGGTCTGATTTCTTGGTGGCCCACGGGATCCACGTGGACCTAAGAAATCATTGTCTCTGGGGAGAGGGTACGAGTGTGAGGGAGGTGGAGAGTGTTAAGGAAACCCCTACGAAGGCGCGGGTTGGCCGGCGAGAAGTAAAATTCTTGGGTCTAACCCTATGCGCTGGTGAGAGAACAGTAGACCAGGAGGATGAGCCGGAATCGGTGCAAAATCCGCCGGTCTGCGACACTTGTACAGTAGAGGTGTCCCGACAAAAAAGGTGGTTTAGCATGAAGCGGTGTAAACTGTTTAAGGCGGGTGCACAAGGGCCAACAACAGTGGCCAGGTCTGAGGACAAAAATCCCCAGCCTGCGACAGAGTCACAGACCACACAGGCTGGAACAGTGGCCTGCGTGAAGGGAGGAGTCATCCCATTGGAGTGGGAGGTCTCCCCTCTGATTTGGGATTCGAACGGGGAGGAGGCCGAACAGCTCGACCCCGCCCTTGACCCGATCACGGAGGAGGATGAGTCAGAGGACGAAGATCCCGCCCTCGACTCAAGCTCAGGGGAGGTAGGGATTGGGGGAGGAGACTCACTACCTGTAGGGACAGGTGAGGTGGAGTCGGATACCACAAATCCCGGCCCCGGGGGGGCGGAGCCAGAGGGAAGGGAGCCGGAGCCGGCAGCTGTGGTGGAACCACAGGCTGTGACGGTGAAAGTCCCAACCCCCGGTCCGTCAGCCCTGGGAGCCTCACCCAAGGCAGCCCCTCGTAGGTCGACTCGAACGCCCCAGCCCAGAAAGCAATGGTCCAACTCTCCCTATCTTCCCCAACCTCGATACAGAGCAGCCCGAGAAAGGCACGATTCCCGTTCAGCAGCGACAGGCTGCAGGGGATCAAAGCAAAAGGTCAGTGCAGCCCCGCCACAGGAAGCGGCGCGCTGCAGCCCTCACAGGAATTAGGTAGGCCACCCGAAGGAGGGCGGCGCTGTATATAGGTTTAGGTGATGATGTTAAGTATAAGTAATTTTAATGTTAGTTTAAGTTGGGTAAAGTTTGAGATGACGGGATGTTTAAAGGATAGTTTTCGGAGTCTGCCCAGTATGTGTGGTTGTTTGGAAGCGGGGTCAAGGGACCCGAGTGTTCGTTTAATTAGGCCAGCACCTGTTGGGAGTCTGGCTACATCCTCTTATCGATTACAGAAACCAGGGATACAATGGAAAGGATTCTCATAGCGCTCGCGGCGATCGGGTGCGGGCTGGCCTACCGAGGCCGCACCAAGGACGTCATCGTGTTCGGGTGTTCCGGGGACACAGCCCCCATTGCGACGGATGGGACGGGGAAGCGAGAGGTTGAGGAAGCCGCCACCTACTTCCACCAAGGGAGATGGCCAGGATGGCTGGGGACCAATTCTACGGAATACTCCAGCAATTTCGGTTTCGCCTACCAAGAGACTTCATTATCGTGCCCTCGGGTGAGGATCCTTGCACCTAGAGTCAGCGTTACTGTGGGAAAGAAGATCTGTTTGGTGTGTAATGGGAACGTACCACTAAGTCGATGGTGGTGGCTGCGAAAGCTGGGAAAGGACATGAAAAACTCTACTATCGAGTGGGAGCGACTGGGTAACAATACCCATCGGACAATTACGGGGACTCACGGACAATTACGTGTGTGTTGGGACAAATGGTGGGAACCAGATGAAGGAATATATGTCTGTATGTGGGGTTCGAAACGCATCTGCCCCAAGGGCGTATCCATCTTTTTCCAGAGGCAGTGGCAAGATGAAGGAAAGGGGATGAGATGGGATGTCAGCACTCGGGCGTGCAGAGCCCCATACTCCCCGATTCCGGTAAACGCCACTGAACTCATCACCCGCCCACGCAAGCCCCTGCCCACAATCCCGGTAGCACTAGCCCAGAAGGAAGGGTGCCCCACCACCACAAAGGGACCCGGGAACGGGTTAGTATTGGTACCCACCGGTCAGGTGCTGTACCAAGGGGTACACTACGCGGTGGCCTCAGTGATTTTAAACCTCACTGAGGTACGATTGCCGGAGTGGTGTCCCAGGGAGACGGAACAGTTGTACCAGGTCATGTTAACCCGAATGTTCAGACAATTTTACGAGTTTGACTTTGCCGACATCTACAAGGCCAAATTATACACCACACCACAGGAAGTTTTGGATCGGGTAGGGAGGCAAAGAAGGGGTACTGTAAATGACATTTTCACTGCTTTTAACACCGGAACGTCTGTTGTCAAAGCTCTAGACAACGTGGAGCTGCAGACACAGATCAATGGTTTAAAAACCCAGTTGAGGAACATACTGACAAGCGAAAATAAGGTAGTGGGTTCTGAGCTGCATGAAGACCAAGCCATGACACTACACTTAAAGGAAATAATTGCTGAGCTGGAGAAGCACGCTAGGACAGTAAATGCGCTCATTAAGGAGGATCGGAATGCGTCCGATCAGGCTGCGCAGAACGAGGCTTGTGTGCTATACGGGGCGTGGTTACTGGGCGAGGGCCGCAGTAATCTGGAGGATTTAAAACAAGGTTTGGTCCCATCCTGGATCAGCAACAAGCACTTGCAAGCGCTCCACCCTTTCGAGAACGCATTAAGTCCGTGCCAGCTCAGACTAGCTGCAGAGGCGTACCCAGTCCCAGTGGACTGTGGACGCTCGAATCACTCTATCATGGGAATCGTAATAAGGATGCCGGTGTTGGGTCCCGCAGCAAGGCCCGCCCCGGTATACAGGGTGGAGAACATTGGGGTCATTCAGTGGGGTGCGCACATTCGTTACGCAGTGGTCCCGCCTTATGTCATCAGATGGGAGCATACGATGACAGGCACCGACCTCTCGGGGTGTCGTAGCCAGGGAGCACACATCATCCTGTGCCCCCAGCATTTGAATGCCTTTTTGAAACCACAGTGCGGGTTCAGAGCCGCTAGCGCGAAGCCGATAAATTGCACCATGGAGGCAATGGCAAAGGACCATGTGCCCCCGCAGGTGGCATATATCGGAGGTGGGACATACTGTGTCACCACTGCAGCGCCTCACTACCGCCATGGACAGCACGAGTGGTGTCCGGTCAGTGACAGCAGTTTCTGTTTCAAACCCAGGGCTGAAGTTCAAGTGGCACAACAACGGATTGTCCCCATTCCTGCACCCTCCACCGTTCACCTCACTGTAAAAGAGAATTTCACGGACTTGGAGCGATTCGTCGCGCATTTTGGTTATGTCATTCCCCCTCTCCCCGAACACCTCACCAAGATTTTAAAAGCCGTTATAGTTTCACAGAAACATTTCTACACACTGGAGCAGAAGACAATAGAGATAGGAAAAGACATATTGGATATAGTCACCCCACCATGGTGGGACCTGTTCACCAATATAGAGGTCCCGGCCTGGATTAGAATAGCATCCCACATCCTAGTAGTGTGTCAGGTTTTAATTGTAATATTTTTATTGTTCGTGCATTGCAAGAGAGGCAAACGCCTCCAGAGGCACGAGAACACAGGAGAATGGAGAGAACGCTATGTACGAGTGGGGGAAGAGGACACCCCAGTGTAAACAGCTAGCGTTAAAAGTTGAAAAGCGTCCCTCCATCTTTAGATTTTCAGCTACTGCATGGTTTAAGTGTGTGAATATTGTAATGTTATAGCCGTTTGGTGAAGTTTGTTTTTTTGATTAATAAAAGGTGTATGCAGGTGGTGCAAGGAGCATTGGGCCCTTCACATCTGAAAGATTAATGTGTTATAGTTTAAGGTAATACTGCCTATGATTGTTCAATTGTGCACAAGGTAATTTTCTGAAATGGGAACTGCATGTGTCATGGGGGTCATGGATAGCTAATTACCGGGAATGTTTGGACGTGAGGAATCGGGAAAAATTTGCTCACCAAGGATTATTGATGCTGTAAGCAAGCTATCAGTATCACAGGGGGGTCTGTAAGATTCGAAAATTTTCATTATATAATCACACGAGATAACAGGATTAATAATACAGCTTTATTGACCAAAAGAAGCTTGTACAGATAAAATCTTTGTTAAAAATGGCACACAAAATGGACGCCAGACCTCGTGATCAGTTTCTTGGACCGTTTGATTTCTGTTACTGCAAGCCAGACAGGCTTGTGGATTGAGGACAGTAAGCCCGCAAAAGCCAGTATCGGGAAACCGAAACTCAGGGAAATGGGCATACATATTCAATTGGATTCTAAGTACAAGACAGTTTCAGGCAACAGGATGGGGCCCATCAAGATATGGGCAGACAATGCATGAACACTTCAACCCATTTAATGTACAAAGGAAAAACCGTTTAACAGCCATCAAGGGAAATCTCCAGACCGATCAATATGTGAACCGAGTTACGGTGACAAAGTAAAAGACATTATCGGCCAGGAAGGCCAGTTAAGCTATCACTGGCTCCCGTTACAAGACAAAGCGCCCCTGCAGAGATTTCTGCCCGCCAAAAATATTACAAAGACTGGACTATGATCTGGCGGGAGATAAGACTGGCCCAAAAGGGTATAACTAGGGATTTTGAAAAGTCCATCGGCGCCTCTTCTACCTCGGTAGCTTCGGAATTCGATCAGGACGTTTCTTCTTTTAAAAGACGCTTCGGACGGACATTTCGGAAAAGGACAACGTGGTCGGTGTTCAGCCAGACAAGGCTCGGCCACGACGGGAAGACGACGAGGGTGGCCCGGGTACCGTTGTCGGGAGATCATTGACGACCCAGGCCGTAGAAGAAGACACCCTCAGGAAAACCGACGATCCAGGCCGGAGGAAAAGGACATTCCGGGCCTAACACTCCCGTGCCTCAACATCCCATTCTCGGGGTTTTTCCTCACTGGACTCTCCCATGTGCATCCAGTTATTCAACCTCACATCGGTGGCAGAGACTTCCCCATGTATCCAAATCCACAACAGCTTTAACTGATCCATCCTTGACGAGCGCTCATCAAGGCTGTGTCCACTGCCTCATCGCCTGAGAGAGAGAGAAAAACAAGCTGCGCCAGAAGTTTCCAAATCCACGTGACGACGGGAAGCTGTGCCGAAAGGCTGCGAACCCCCTCTTTTGCGAATCTGAAAGTGGTGAGCATGATCCCGAGTTCCTCAAGTCGAAACCTAGTTTAGGTCTAAGGGGAGGGAGAGGGTAAGGGTAATCGTAATGTGTTTCCCCTTCTTCGATGTGCCGTGTGTTTCCCATTTCCATGGAATCAAGTTTATAGATATGTGCATACTTGTAGTTACTTTGATTTGTGCTTATGATATGTATTTTGTAATGCTGCAAACTGTTTAATAATAAAAGCATCCATTTCGTGCTATTTAACCTGGTCTATTGAGTCTTTCTCTGCACTACAGTTCCCTGCACCTAAGTCCAAAGTCTAGAACCGGAGGGGAGAGTGGGTCGAACCACTCAAGGGTAATTATTGCACGAAGCCTGGTAGGAGACCAGAACGAGCAAGAGAAACCCCCTACAGTACTGCCCCTCTGACAGTGCGGCTCTCCCTCAGTACTGCCCCTCCGACAGTGCGGCTCTCCCTCAGTACTGCCCCTCCGACAGTGTGGCTCTCCCTCAGTACTGCCCCTCCGACAGTGCGGCGCTCCCTCAGTACTGCCCCTCCGACAGTGCGGCTCTCCCTCAGTACTGCCCCTCTGACAGTGCGGCTCTCCCTCAGTACTGCCCCTCCGACAGTGCGGCGCTCCCTCAGTACTGCCCCTCTGACAGTGCGGCTCTCCCTCAGTACTGACCCTCTGAGAGTGCGGCTCTCCCTCAGTACTGACCCTCTGAGAGTGCAGCACTCCCTCAGTACTGCCCCTCCGACAGTGCGGCTCTCCCTCAGCACTGCCCCTCTGACAGTGCGGCTCTCCCTCAGTACTGCCCCTCCGACAGTGCGGCTCTCCCTCAGCACTGCCCCTCTGACAGTGCGGCGCTCCCTCAGTACTGCCCCTCCGACAGTGCGGCTCTCCCTCAGCACTGCCCCTCCGACAGTGCGGCTCTCCCTCAGTACTGCCCCTCTGACAGTGCGGCTCTCCCTCAGCACTGCCCCTCTGACAGTGCGGCTCTCCCTCAGTACTGCCCCTCCGACAGTGCGGCTCTCCCTCAGCACTGCCCCTCCGACAGTGCGGCGCTCCCTCAGCACTGCCCCTCTGACAGTGCGGCTCTCCCTCAGTACTGCCCCTCTGACAGTGCGGCTCTCCCTCAGCACTGCCCCTCCGACAGTGCGGCGCTCCCTCAGTACTGCCCCTCCGACAGTGCGGCTCTCCCTCAGTACTGCCCCTCTGACAGTGCGGCGCTCCCTCAGTACTGCCCCTCCGACAGTGCGGCGCTCCCTCAGTACTGCCCCTCCGACAGTGCAGCGCTCCCTCAGTACTGCCCCTCCGACAGTGCAACACTCCCTCAGCACTGCCCCTCTGACAGTGCGGCGCTCCCTCAGTACTGCCCCTCCGACAGTGCGGCTCTCCCTCAGCACTGCCCTTCTGACAGTGCGGCGCTCCCTCAGTACTGCCCCTCCGACAGTGCGGCGCTCCCTCAGTACTGCCCCTCTGACAGTGCGGCGCTCCCTCAGTACTGCCCCTCCGACAGTGCAGCGCTCCCTCAGTACTGCCCCTCCGACAGTGCAACACTCCCTCAGCACTGCCCCTCAGACAGTGCGGCGCTCCCTCAGTACTGCCCCTCCGACAGTGCGGCTCTCCCTCAGCACTGCCCCTCTGACAGTGCGGTGCTCCCTCAGCACTGCCCCTCCGACAGTGCGGCGCTCCCTCAGTACTGCCCCTCCGACAGTGCGGCGCTCCCTCAGTACTGCCCCTCCGACAGTGCGGCGCTCCCTCAGTACTGCCCCTCCGACAGTGCAGCGCTCCCTCAGTACTGCCCCTCCGACAGTGCGGCGCTCCCTCAGCACTGCCCCTCTGACAGTGCGGCGCTCCCTCAGTACTGCCCCTCTGACAGTGCGGCTCTCCCTCAGCACTGCCCCTCTGACAGTGTGGCGCTCCCTCAGCACTGCCCCTCCGACAGTGCGGCGCTCCCTCAGTACTGCCCCTCCGACAGTGCGGCGCTCCCTCAGTACTGCCCCTCTGACAGTGCGGCTCTCCCTCAGTACTGCCCCTCTGACAGTGCGGCTCTCCCTCAGTACTGCCCCTCTGACAGTGTGGCGCTCCCTCAGTACTGCCCCTCCGACAGTGCGGCGCTCCCTCAGTACTCCCCCTACCAGACTGGGTAAGGATGGCAGGTTTTAATGTCTCTTCTTTCATCCCCTCCCCCATTTCCCAGCCACCAAACTGCCTTTTGTTTCATTTCCTGCCTCTTCTCTCAGTTCTGTAGAAGGGTTTCGACCCGAAACGTTGACTCTATTTCTCTCTCCATGTTTGTTGCCTGGCCTGCTGTGTTTTTCCAGCATTTTCTGTTGCTATATTTAGAATTCTTTCCTGGGATTGAAACATAGAAAAATAGGAGCAGGAGTAGGCCATTGGGCCCCTCGAGCCTGCTCCGCGATTCAATGAGATCATGGCTGATCATCCACACTCAGTACCCTGTTCCTGCCTTCTCCACATATCCCTTGATCCCTTTAGCCTTAAGAAATGTTACGATGCTAAGACCCACCCTGAGGAGACTGGGCTCAGTTTGAGCTGGTCCCAGCCGGGGAAGACCTGTCTAACTCGCCCGTCTCTCCAAGCACCGAATAGTCACACCAACGCCTTGTGTTTTCAGGAATCACAGACGTTGAAAATGACCCCGGACTGTCCCGTGCGTCTAGCCGCCCAGTCAGAGGTCCCGGCACACCTGACCAAGCTGAGCCTCACAACAACTGTGCTGTCAGACCAGCTGAGAGAGCAGCTGGAGGACTTCATCCAGCTTAATGTGCCAGTCAGTGCCACCGCAGGTGAGTGCCATCACCGGTCAGTGCCATCACCGGTCAGTGCTATCACCGGTCAGTGCCCTCACCGGCAAGTGCTGTCACCGGTCAGTGCCGTCACCGGTCAGTGCCGTCACCGGTCAGTGCCGTCACCGGTCAGTGCCGTCACCGGTCAGTGCTGTCACCGGTCAGTGCTATCACCGGTCAGTGCCGTCACCGGTCAGTGCTGTCACCGGTCAATGCTATCACCGGTCAGTGCCGTCACCGGTCAGTGCTGTCACCGGTCAGTGCTATCACCGGTCAGTGCCCTCACCGGCCAGTGCTGTCACCGGTCAGTTCCCTCACCGGTCAGTGCCACCACCGGTCAGTGCCGTCACCGGTCAGTGCCGTCACCGGTCAGTGTCGTCACCGGTCAGTGTCGTCACCGGTCAGTGCCGTCACCGGTCAGTGACATCACCGGTCAGTGCCCTCGCCGGTCAGTGCCGTCACCGGTCAGTGCCGTCACCGGTCAGTGCCCTCACCGGTCAGTGCCACCACCGGTCAGTGCCGTCACCGGTCACTGCCGTCACCGGTCAGTGTCGTCACCGGTCAGTGTCGTCACCGGTCAGTGTCGTCACCGGTCAGTGCCGTCACCGGTCAGTGTCGTCAGCGGTCAGTGTCGTCAGCGGTCAGTGTCGTCAGCGGTCAGTGTCGTCACCGGTCAGTGCCATCACCGGTCAATGCCATCACCGGTCAGTGCCATCACCGGTCAGTGTCGTCAGCGGTCAGTGTCGTCAGCGGTCAGTGTCATCACCGGTCAGTGTCGTCAGCGGTCAGCGTCGTCACCGGTCAGTGTCATCAGCGGTCAGTGTCGTCACCGGTCAGTGTCGTCACCGGTCAGTGTCGTCTCCGGTCAGTGCCATCACCGGCCAGTGTCTCCCCGGAACTGTCTGGAGCTCCAGTCTCCCTGGAACTGTCTGGAGCTCCTGTCTCCCCGAGGCAGTCTGGAGCTCCTGTCTCCCCTCCCCGGGACAGTCTGGAGCCCCTGTCTCCCCTCCCCGGGACAGTCTGGAGCCCCTGTCTCCCCTCCCCGGGACAGTCTGGAGCCCCTGTCCCCCCGGGACAGTCTGGAGCTCCTGCCTCCCCGGGACAGTCTGGAGCTCCTGTCTCCCCGGGACAGTCTGGAGCTCCTGTCTCCCCGGGACAGTCTGGAGCTCCTGTCTCCCCGGGACAGTCTGGAGCTCCTGCCTCCCCGGGACAGTCTGGAGCTCCTGCCTCCCCGGGACAGTCTGGAGTTCCTGTCTCCCCGGGACAGTCTGGAGCTCCTGTCTCCCCGGGACAGTCTGGAGCTCCTGCCTCCCCGGGACAGTCTGGAGCTCCTGCCTCCCCGGGACAGTCTGGAGCCCCTGTCCCCCCGGGACAGTCTGGAGCTCCTGCCTCCCCGGGACAGTCTTGAGCCCCTGTCCCCCCGGGACAGTCTGGAGCTCCTGCCTCCCCGGGACAGTCTGGAGCTCCTGTCTCCCCGGGACAGTCTGGAGCTCCTGCCTCCCCGGGACTGTCTGGAGCTCCTGTCTCCCCGGGACTGTCTGGAGCTCCTGCCTCCCCGGGACAGTCTGGAGCCCCTGTCCCCCCGGGACAGTCTGGAGCTCCTGCCTCCCCGGGACAGTCTGGAGCTCCTGTCTCCCCGGGACAGTCTGGAGCTCCTGTCTCCCCGGGACAGTCTGGAGCTCCTGTCTCCCCGGGACAGTCTGGAGCTCCTGCCTCCCCGGGACAGTCTGGAGCTCCTGCCTCCCCGGGACAGTCTGGAGTTCCTGTCTCCCCGGGACAGTCTGGAGCTCCTGTCTCCCCGGGACAGTCTGGAGCTCCTGCCTCCCCGGGACAGTCTGGAGCTCCTGTCTCCCCGGGACAGTCTGGAGCCCCTGTCCCCCCGGGACAGTCTGGAGCTCCTGCCTCCCCGGGACAGTCTGGAGCCCCTGTCCCCCCGGGACAGTCTGGAGCTCCTGCCTCCCCGGGACAGTCTGGAGCTCCTGTCTCCCCGGGACAGTCTGGAGCTCCTGTCTCCCCGGGACTGTCTGGAGCTCCTGCCTCCCCGGGACTGTCTGGAGCTCCTGTCTCCCCGGGACTGTCTGGAGCTCCTGCCTCCCCGGGACAGTCTGGAGCCCCTGTCCCCCCGGGACAGTCTGGAGCTCCTGCCTCCCCGGGACAGTCTGGAGCTCCTGTCTCCCCGGGACAGTCTGGAGCTCCTGTCTCCCCGGGACTGTCTGGAGCTCCTGCCTCCCCGGGACTGTCTGGAGCTCCTGTCTCCCCGGGACTGTCTGGAGCTCCTGCCTCCCCTCCTCGTGACAGTCTGGAGCTCCAGTCTCCCCGGGACTGTCTGGAGCTCCTGTCTCCCCTCCTCATGACAGTCTGGAGCTCCTGTCTCCCCGGGACTGTCTGGAGCTCCTGTCTCCCCGGGACTGTCTGGAGCTCCTGTCTCCCCGGGACAGTCTGGAGCCCCTGTCTCCCCTCCCCGGGACAGTCTGGAGCTCCTGCCTCCCCGGGACAGTCTGGAGCTCCTGCCTCCCCGGGACAGTCTGGAGCTCCTGTCTCCCCGGGACAGTCTGGAGCTCCTGTCTCCCCGGGACAGTCTGGAGCTCCTGCCTCCCCGGGACTGTCTGGAGCTCCTGTCTCCCCGGGACTGTCTGGAGCTCCTGTCTCCCCTCCTCGCGACAGTCTGGAGCTCCAGTCTCCCCGGGACAGTCTGGAGCTCCTGTCTCCCCTATGAGATGGAAGATTGAGTTGATTGCTGTAAATGTCACTGCAAGGGTAAACGATCTTGGTACACCACCCGGTGCGATCCTGAGCCCCACACAGAGCAGGAAGATCCCAGGCTCCATTCCTGGCCTGTGGTGAGTTACATGACCTCACCCGATATTAACTTCTGTCTCATAATAAATGCTTATAATATGATTTAGCTTGAAGTAGATGGTCTTATAGTGTGGTAAGTTTCTGGTTATTGAAATGATTCAGAGCACACAGCAATGATCCGCTACAGCTGAGGGTCAGGGTACTTGTTACTGCTCAGACACTAACTCATTCACTGCGGGTTTTGATCAGACGCACACAGACCTGCCTGTGGACGGTGTCTCATTGCTGACTGATGCTAGCCAGCCTGAGAGTGTGCTGTGGAACTTATGCAGACCACAGACCCCACCACAGACCACTGCTAGGTAGTGATCGAGCTGTGTGGGCAGGCACTGCGGGCTAACAAACTCCACTTTCTTTGTACAGCTCAGGAGGAGAGACGGACCGATCCTCCAGAGAAGCAATCCTGTCCACACACCATTCCAACGCCAGACGCCACAGCTCTTCCTGCTGCCTTCCTGGGTGAGTGCAGCTTTGAAGGGGCATTTATGGTTGATTAGAAATCAACCACTAAGCCTATCACTGGAGTTAGGCACCGGCTGCCCATTCTAGAAAGCGCCCGATCTCCATCTCTACTGAAATCGTGGTTTTACACCCAGGGAGCCAGTGAACAATAAGACCCAGTCATTACCTCGTGACATACGGGCTGCTCCAAGTAAATTTCCACAGTTAGTTTCCTGATCACGTACACAGCTAACACTCACCAATCGAAGTCTGGTACAAGTTCATGCAATAAATTGTTAAAGAATCCAACTTGTTCGAAACATGTCCCCCCAGGGGGAGTATTTCATTGTTCACTGAACATCTCCAAGCCAATCGTGTCGATCGCGGGGGAAAAAACTCGCAGTAATACAGCACCTTTCACAGTCTCAGGGAGTCGCAAAGAGCTTTACAGTCAATGAAGTACTTTTGAAGTGCAGTCACTGTTGTAATGTGGGAAACGCGGCAGTCAATTTGTGCACAGCAAGCTCCCACAATCGGCAATGAGGTAATGACCAGATCATCTGTTTTCAGTGATGCTGATTGAGGGATAAATATTGGTCAGGACGCCGGGGAGAGCTCCCCCCTGCTCTACTTCCAAATAGTGCCATGGGGTCTTTCACGTCCACCTGAGAGGGCAGACAGGACCTCGGTTTAACAGAGTCGGGATAAACGGGTCATTTTCCGGTTGGCAGGCTGTAGCTAGTGGGGTGCCGCAAGGATCAGTGCTTGGGCCTCAGCTATTCACAATCTATAGCAATGACTTAGATGGAGGGACCGACTGCAATGTATCCAAGTTTACAAAGGATTACATCGGATATACGGCACAGGCCATTCGGCCCAACCAGTCCGTGCCGGTGTTTATGCTCCACTCGAGCCTCCTCCCGTCTTTCCTCATCTAAATCTATCAGCGTAACCCTCTATTCCCTTCTCCCTCATACGCTTGTCCAGCCTCCCCTTAAATGTGTCGATACTATTCGCTTCAACCACCCCTGTGGTAGCGAGTTCCACATTCTCACCACTCTCTGGGTAAAGAAGTTTCTTCTGAATTCCCTATTGGATTTCTTGGTGACGACCTTATATTGATGGCCTCTAGTTATGCTCTTCACCATTAGTGGAAACATTCTCTCTGTATCCACTCTATCAAATTCAAGAAGCATTTAGATGAGCACTTGAAACGCCATAGCATACAAGGCTATGGACCAAGTGCTGGAAAATGGGATTAGAATAGACAGGATAACAACAGAGAATGCTGGAAAAACTCAGCAGGTCAGGTAACATCCGTGGAGAGAAATTTGAGTCGACGTTTCGGGTCGAAACCCTTCTTCAAAACTGGAAAGAAAAGAAAATAGATCGAAGGCAAAGCTGCGATCGGACAAAAGAAGTAAAAGAGACAATAAAAGGTATTTGAAACCAGACGAGATGGTAATAGGCCGGTGGAGACAAAAGGCAGCTGAGATTAGGTGTGAAGTGTACTGGCAGGCAAGAGACAGCTGCCAGGTGGGAGAGAGAAACAAAAGGAAAGGCGGGGGGGTGGTGGGGGGGTGAAAAAAAGGACCCAAAACAAAGGGGTGGAAAAAATTAAAAGGAAAAAAGTAATAGGGGCCGAGGTTATGATCTGAAATTGTTGAACTCGATGTTGAGTCCGGAAGGCTGCAAAGCGCCTAATCGGAAGATGAGTTGCTGTTCCTCGAGTTTACGCTGAGCTTCCGTGGAACAATACAAAAGGCCAAGGACAGTGAGGTCCGAGTGGGAATGGAGCGGTGAATTAAAATAACAGGCGACCGGAAGCTCGGGGTCACCCTTACGGACTGAACGGAGGTGTTCCGCAAAGCGGTCACCCAATCTGCGTTTGGTCTCCCCAATGTAGAGGAGACCGCATCGTGAGCAGCGAATACAGTATACTAGATTGCAAGAAGTACAAGTAAATCGCTGTTTCACCTGGAAGGGGTGTTTGGGGCCCTGGACAGTGGGAAGGGGGGAGGTATAGGGACAGGTGTTACATCTCCTGCACTTGCACGGGAAGGTGCCGGGTGAAGGGGAAGGGGTGCTGGGGTGATAGAGGAGTGGACTAGGGTGTCTCGGAGGGAGCGGTCCCTACGGAATGCTGAAAGGGGAGGGGAGGGGAAGATGTGTTTGGTGGTGGGATCACTTTGGAGGTAGCAGAAATGCCGGAGGATGATCCGTTGAATGTGGAGGCTGGTGGGGTGAAAGGTGAGGACAAGGGGAACCCTATCGTGGTTCTGGGAGGGAGGGGCAGGGGTGAGGGCAGAAGTGCGGGAGATAGAACGGACACGGTCGAGGGCCGTGTCGACCACGGTAGAGGGGAATCCTCGGTTGCGGAAAAAGGAAGACATGTCGGAAGCACTGGTGTGGAAGGTGGCATCGTCGGAGCAGATGTGGTGGGAGACGGAGAAACTGGGAGAATGGAATAGAGTCCTTACAGGAGGCGGGGTGGGAGGAAGTGTAATCCAGGTAGCTGTGGGAGTCAGTGGGCTTGTAGTGAATGTTGGTCGATAACCTATCCCCAGAGATGGAGACGGAGAAGTCGAGGAAGGGAAGGGAGGAATCAGAAATGGACCATGTGAAGGTGAGGGAAGGGTGGAAATTGGAGGCAAAGTGAATGAAATTGTCAAGTTCGGGGCGAGAGCAGGAAACGGCACCGATACAGTCATCAATGTAGCGAAAAAAGAGGTGAGGGAGGGGACCTGAGTAGGACTGGAACAAAGAATGTTCCACATAACCCTCGAAAAGGCAGGCATAGCTAGGACCCATACGGGTACCCAAAGCAACACCTTTGATCTGGAGGAAATAAGTGGAGTTAAAGGAGAAGTTGTCCAATGTGAGAACAAGCTCAGCCAGGCGGAGGAGGGTGGTGGTGGATGGGGACTGGACGAATAGACAGGGCTTGATGGCCGGCGCGGACACGATGGGCCGAAGGGCCTCTTTCTGTGCTGTATAACTCTGTGACTCTAAAACCTTTCATAATTTTAAAGACCTCTATTCGGTCACCCCTCAGCCTTTTTTCAAGCAAAAAGAGACCCAGCCTGTTCATCCTTTCTGATATGTATACCCTCGCATTTCTGGTATCATCCTTGTAAATCTTCTCTGCACCCTCTCCAGTGCCTCTATATCCTTTTTATAATATGGTGACCAGAACTGTACGCAGTACTCCAAGTGTGGTCTAACCAAGGTTCGATACAGGTTTAGCATAACTTCCCTACTTTTCAATTCAATCCCTCTAGAAATAAACCTCAGTGCTTGGTTTGCTTTTCTTATGGCCTTGCTAACCTGTGTCGCAACTTTTAGTGATTTGTGTATTTGTACTCCCAGATCCCTTTGTTCCTCTACCCCACCCGAACTCGCACCCTCCAAGTGATAAGTGACCTCCCCATTCTTCCGACCAAAATATAATACAGGAAACTTTGTGCTATCCGGAGGTGAGCTATCTGGCAATCTGGAGCCACCGGCAAAAATTAGCAGCCGTTTTTTATTCTTTTTGTTTGTTTTTTTTGCTTTGTTTGAACAGTCAAGCTGTGCAAGGTCTGTAGCTATAGCAACAGCTTTAGCTACAGAGCTTTAGGGCCACACCCGAGTGTTTAGAAGCTGTTGCTAAGCAACAGTGTTTGTTGTCAAATACGGAGATAAGAATCTCCGTATCTCTCAACATTAACTCTGGAGAGTACGGAAGTTTTGAGGCAACGGCAGCAGCTCGGTCCCGTGGGTGCCGGATAGCACAAAGTTTCCTGTATCTCATATTTATCTGTGTTTAATTTCACTTGCCAATTATATGCCCGTTCTGCAAGTTAATGTCCTCCTGTAACTTGTTGCAGTCCTCCTCAGTATTGACTATCCCCCCAATTTGGTGTCATCCGCAAATTTAGAAATTGTGATTTTGATTCTAAAGTCTGAATCATTAATGTAAATTGTGAACAGCAGTGGTCCCAGCGCTGATCCTTGTGGAACACCACGATCCACCTTCTGCCACTGGGAATAGCTACCCTTTACTCCCACTCTCTGCTTTCTGTCTTGAAGCCAGCCAGCAATCCATTCATAGTTGGATATATTTCTTAAGGCTAAAGGGATCAAGGGGTATGGGGAGAAAGCAGGGACCGGGTACTGAGTTTGGATGATCAGCCATGATCACATTGAATGGCGGAGCAGGCTCGAGGGGCCGAATGGCCTACTCCTGCTCCTATCTTCTATGTTTCTATGTTTCTGCTACTTGTCAGAGAATGCGGAGTCAGGGGACCTTATTCATTAGTCTATTATGTGGTACCTTATCAAAGGCCTTTTGAAAATCTAGATAAATTACATCTACTGCATTATCCTTGTCTATTCTCTCTGTTACCTAGAATCATAGAATGGTTACAGCCTGGAAGAAGGCCATTTGGCCCATCGAGCCCATGCCGACTGTCAGCTAGTCCCACTCCCCCGCCCTTTCCCCGTAGTCCTGCAATTTTTTCCTTCAGATACTTATCCAACTCCCTTTTGAAAGCCGTGATTGAGTCTGCCTCCACCGCCCTCTCAGGCAGTGCATTCCAGATCCTAACCACTCTCTGCGTAAAAAAGTTTTTTCTTATGTCGCCTTTGGTTCTTCTGCCAATCACTTTAAATCTGTGTCCTCTGGTTCTCAACCCTTCCACCAATGGGACCAGTTTCTCTCTATCTGCTCTGTCCAGGCCCTGCATGATTTTGAGCACCTCGATCAAATCTCCTCTCAATCTTCTCTGCTCCAAGGAGAACAACCCCAGCTTCTCCAGTCTATCCACGTAACTGAAGTCCCTCAACCCTGGGACCATTCTTGTAAATCTTTTCTGCACCCTCTCTAAGGTCTCCACATCCTTCCTAAGGGGCGATGCACAGAATTGGACACAATACTCCAGTTGAGGCCGAACCAGTGGTTTATACAGGTTCATCATAATTTCCACACTTTTGTACTCTATACCTCTATTTATGAAGCCCAGGATCCCGTATGTTTTAACTGCTTTCTCAACCTGCCCTGCCACATTCAACGATTTGTGCACATATACCCCCAGGTCTCTCTGTTCATGCACCCCCTTTAGGATTGTACCCTTTAGTTTATATTGCCTCTCCTCGTTCTTCCTACCAAAATGTATCACTTTGCACTTTTCTGTGTTAAATTTCATCTGCCACATGTCCGCCCATTCCACCAGCCTGTCTGTGTCCTCTTGAAGTCTGTCACTCTCCTCCTCCCTGTTCACTATATTTCCAAATTTTGTGTCAACTGCATATTTTGAAATTGTGCCCTGTACACCCACGTCCAAGTCATTAATATATATCAAGCAAAGCAGTGGTCCTAGCACCGACCCCTGGGGAACACCACTGTGTACCTCCTCCAGTCCGAAAAACAACCGTTCACCACTACTCACTGTTTCCTGTCACTTAGTCAATTCCGTATCCATGCTGCCACTGTCCCTTTTATTCCAACTTTGCTGGTGAGCCTATTATGTGGCACTTTGTCAAACACCTTTTGGAAATCCATGTACACTTCAACTGCATTACCCTCATCAACACTCTCAATTACCTCATCAAAAAACTCAATCAAGTTGCTTAAACACGCTTTGCCTTTAACAAATCCGTGCTGGCTTTTCTTAATTAATCCACACGTGTCCAAGTGACTGTTAATTTTGTCCCTGATTATTGTTTCTAAAAACTTCCCCACTCCCGAGGTTAAACTGACTGGCCTGTAGTTGCTGGGTTTATCCTCACACCCTTTTGTGAACTAGGGTGTAACATTTGCAATTCTCCAGTCCTCTGGCACCACCCCCGTATCTAAGCAGGATTGGAGGATTATGGCCAGTACCTCCACGATTTCTGCCCTCAATTCCCTCAACGACCTAGGATGAATCCCATCCGTTCCTGGTGACTTATTGGGGCAGAAATTCGGGTCACCACGGGTGAGTACGCACGGGGTACTCACCCATAAGCCCAATGGAAGTGCCGGTTTCGTGCATGCGCGGGAAACCGGCACTTCCGTTCCCCTGAAAGCAGGGGTTCAGAGTTCGAACGCGTGCATGGGAGAGGCAGCGCGTGCGCATCGAACTTACGTTTTTTTCCAGGTTTTCCCAGGAGGGTAAGTCTCCAGGAGTTACACATTTAAAAAGCAGGCGTAAGGCCTGCTTTTTACAAGGTAAGTGGTGAATTAATTAAAATTAAAACATTTTTCCCACAGGTTTATTATTTTTAAATACTTTAAAGCGAGGTCAATTTATTTTTAGCCCCGTTAGAAAATAAAATTATTTTTTTCAAAAATTTAAACTATTGTTTAAAATAGTTATTTCATGTAATTTATAGTTTACTAGCTGAAGTGCCCGGCGGTGCCAAGGGTCTTTTGAGGGCATGTTGTTGTTGGAAGAGAGAGAGAGAGCGACTGGGGGGAAGAGAGAGAGCGACTGGGGGGAAGAGAGCGACTGGGGGGAAGAGAGAGGGCGATGGGGGGAAGAGAGAGAGCGACTGGGGGGAAGAGAGAGAGCGACTGGGGGGAAGAGAGAGAGCGACTGGGGAAGAGAGAGCGACTGGGGGAAGAGAGAGAGCGACTGGGGGGAAGAGAGAGAGCGACTGGGGGGAAGGGGGAGGCGGGGGAGGAAAGGGGGAGGGGAGGGGGGAGGAAAGGGGGAGGGGAGGGGGGAGGAAAGGGGGAGGGGGAGGAAAGGAGGGGGGAGGGGAGGAAAGGGGGAGGGGGAGGAAAGGGGGAGGGGGGAAGAAGGGGGAGGGGGAAGAAGGGGGAGGGGGGAGCGCCCCGTCAGCCCGAGCCCCGCCCCCCACCTCCCCGAGCCCTGCCACACCCCCCGATCTCCCGAGCCCCATCTCCCGAGCCCCGCCGCCCTCCCGAGCCCCGCCCCCGATCTCCCGCCCCCGATCTCCCGAGCCCCGCCCCCCACCCTCCCGAGCCCCGCCCCCGATCTCCCGAGGCCCGATCTCCCGAGCCTCGCCCCCCCCGATCTCCCGAGGCTCCCCTCCCCCGATCTCCCGAGGCCTGATCTCCCGAGCCCCGATCTGCTGAACCCCGATCTCCCGAGCCCCGCCCCCCACCCGAGCCGGCTTCAAGAGCAGAGCGAGAGACGCCTCCGTGCAACCTACCGCGTGAGGCCGGGCCGGACTCAAGTTGCGCGCGCTGACTCCTGCCCCACCCGCCTTTACTAAGATGGCGGCGATGGCGACGCTCGGCTCAGGCCCGCCCCCTCCAGCCTTCACAAAGATGGCGGCGATCGCGAGCTGCTTGTTGAGCGAGACGGGAGGTGCCTAGCTCGGGCGTGGCTGGGCAACAGAGGCCCAGGCTTACAGGCCTGGAAAAACGGTGAAAGGTAGGAGAATTCTAGATGTTAGAGAAAAGATTTACAAATTGATTTACTTTTTTTATAAACAATGTGTGTTTCAAAAGCAACTTTTTTTTTGCTGGAAATGTAGATTTGAAAAGAAACACGCAGAAAGTGGGAAAAAGAAATGAACAGTTTGGAATCAAGATGGCGGCCACTCACCTCGGTTCAGAATGATAAGGCCCGCCCACACACGCACCGATTAGTCAACCGTCAGGTCACTGAACTGTAGGATTGGTCAATCATCACATCACTCAACTGTAGGATGGCCCGCCCGCACACACAATGAACCCGCCCCCACTCAATGCAAATGAGCGGATAATGAGCGGAATTTTGAACGTTTTTTGGATACCGTCAGCACAATTTTTGTCCGAGCAAAAAGTAAATACACCTACAAGAGTCCCCTAATGATGAGCTTTCTTTTGATATAACATATGTGTAGGTACGCTCTATAACTTTTGATTGTATAGCCGGACAGAGAGACAGACAGAGAGACATATCCTTATATATATATATAGATAGATAGATTTAAAAAATGTGATTTAAAAAAAAATGTATTTGAAGATTTAGTGATGTTTTGGGGCCCGTAGTATTTATAAGGTTTGACAAACTTATGAATGGGCATTCCCTGCTCCGATTGGCTCTCCATGGCCCACGTGATCCCAGGGGACGCATCGAACTAACTGCACCCCTGGGATATGCAAGCACTGCGCGCCGGCAGCTGGAGCAGGCCCAGGATCGGAATCCCACGCGGGCCCACAGCTCAACGGCCGGCGCGCTAGGTAAGTGCAGGTCGGGGGCTTGCACCCGCGGGAAGCCCCCGACCCGAATTTCTGGGCCATCTACTTTAAGTACAGCCAGCCTTTCTAATACCTCTTTATCAATTTTTATCCTATCAAGTATCTCTACTACCTCCTCCTTCACTATATCTGTGGCAGCATCTTCTTCCTTGGTGAAGACAGATGCAAAGTACTCATTTAGTACCTCAGCCATGCCCACTGCCTCCATGAATAGGTCTCCTTTTTGGTCCGTAATCGGCCCCACCCCTCCTCTTACTACCCATTTACTATTTATATGCCTATAGAAGACTTTTGGATTCCCTTTTGTGTTGGCTGTCATTCTATTCTATTACCCTCTCTTTGCCCCTCTTATTTTCTTTTTCACTTTTCCTCTGACCTTTCTATATATAGCCTGATTCTCAGATGTATTCTCGACCGGACATCTGTCATACGTGCTCTTATTCTGCTTCATCTTACTCTCTATCTCTTTCATCATCCAGGGGGCTTGGACTTTAGTTGCCCTGCCTTTCCCCCTAGTGGGAATGTTCCTCAACTGCACCCGAACTATTTCTTCTTTAAAGGCAGCCCGTTGTTCCACTACAGTTTTTCCTGCCAATTTTTGATTCCAGTTTACCCGGGCCAGATCCGTTCTCATCCCACTGAAATTGGCTTTCCCCTAGTTAAACATTTTTACTCTAGATTGCTCCCTGTCCTTTTCCATAGCTAATCTAAAACTTATGATATTATGATCACTGTTCCCTAAATGTTCACCTACTGACACTTGCTCCACTTGACCTACCTCATTCCCCAGAACCAGATCCAGCAATGCCTCCTCCCTCGTCAGGCCAGAAACATACTGATCAAGAAAGTTCTCCTGAAAACACTTCAGAAATTCTTCCCCTTCTCTGCACTTAACACTATTACAATCCCAGTCTATATTAGGATAGTTGAAGCCCCCATTATTACTACTCTATAGTTCTTGCACGCTCTGTAATTTCTCTGAAAATTTGCTCCTCCATATCTTTCCCACTAGTTGGTGGTCTATAGAATACACCTAGTAGTGTAATGGCACCTCTATTATTTCTTAACTCTAACATTCTCCTTAACCAATATTGCCACACCTCTTCAAAAAATTCAATGAGGTGGGTCAAGCAAGACTTTCCCTTTTGAAATCCATGCTGACTGTTTATTATTATATTTTTGGCTTCTAAACATTCTTCTATTTTCTCCTTTAGTAAGGATTCCATTATTTTTCCTACCACAGTGGACTGGTCTATAGTTCCCTGGACATGTTCTATCTCCCTTCTTAAATATAGCTATTACGTTAGCTATCCGCCAGTCCTCTGGCACGACACCTTTTTCTAACGAATGATTAAATATGTCTAGTATTGCCTCTGCTATTTGTTGCCTAGATTCTTTTAAAATGCTGAGGATACGAAGCTCGGTGGGACAGTGAGCTGTGAGGAGGACACAAGGAGCCTGCCAAGAGATAGACGGGTTAAGTGAGTGGGCAGTAATGTGGCAGATGGAGTATAACGTGGGGAAATGGGAGGTTATTCACTTTGGTAGGAAGAATAGAAAAACAGAATATTTTTTAAATGGTGAGAAACTTTCAAATGTTGGTGTTCAGAGAGATTTGGGTGTCCTCGTGCAAGAAACACAGAAAGCTAGCGTGTAGGTCCAGCAAGCAATAAGGAAGGCAAATGACATGTTGGCCTTTATTGCAAGGGGGTTGGAGTATAAGAGTAAGGAAGTCTTGCTCCAATTGTACAGGGCCCTGGTGAGACCACACCTGGAGTACTGGGCACAGTTCTGGTCTCCTTATCTAAGGAAGGATATACTTGCCTTGGAGGCGGTGCAACGAAGGTTCACTAGATTGATTCCTGGGATGAGAGGGCTGTCCTGTGATGAGAGATTGTGTAGAATGGGCCGATACTCTCTGGAGTTTAGAAGAATGAGAGGTGATAATGGAACATATAAGATTCTGAAGGGATTGACAGGGTAGATGCTGAGAGATTGTTTCCCCTCACTGGAGAGTCTAGAACGAGGGGCCATAGTCTCAGGATAAGGGGTCGTCCTTTTAAGACTGAGATAAGGTGGAAATGTGGCACATCACACAATGTCCATTCCTTCTCTCCATATAGCTGCTGAGAAGCAAACTCTCTCCAGGCCCAGACCCCTCCAGGAGAATCACACAGAGTCACACACCAGGCACGAACCCCTGCACTGTGAGTATTCTGTATCTAACCCGTGCTGTACCTGCCCTGGGAGTGTTTGATGGGACAGTGTAGAGGGAGCTTTACTCTGTATCTAACCCGTGCTGTACCTGCCCTGGGAGTGTTTGATGGGACAGTGTAGAGGGAGCTTTACTCTGTATCTAACCCGTGCGGTACCTGCCCCGGGAGTGTTTGATGGGACAGTGTAGAGGGAGCTTTACTCTGTATCTAACCCGTGCTGTACCTGCCCTGGGAGTGTTTGATGGGACAGTGTAGATGGAGCTTTACTCTGTATCTAACCCGTGCTGTACCTGCCCTGGGAGTGTTTGATGGGACAGTGTAGAGGGAGCTTTACTCTGTATCTAACCTGTGCTGTACCTGCCCTGGGAGAGTTTGATGGGACAGTGTAGAGGGAGCTTTACTCTGTATCTGACCCGTGCTGTACCTGCCCCGGGAGTGTTTGATGGGACAGTGTAGAGGGAGCTTTACTCTGTATCTGACCCGTGCTGTACCTGCCCTGGGAGTGTTTGATGGGACAGTGTAGAGGGAGCTTTACTCTGTATCTGACCCGTGCTGTACCTGCCCCGGGAGTGTTTGATGGGACAGTGTAGAGGGAGCTTTACTCTGTATCTAACCCGTGCTGTACCTGCCCTGGGAGTGTTTGATGGGACAGTGTAGAGGGAGCTTTACTCTGTATCTAACCCGTGCTGTACCTGCCCTGGGAGTGTTTGATGGGACAGTGTAGAGGGAGCTTTACTCTGTATCTAACCCGTGCTGTACCTGCCCTGGGAGTGTTTGATGGGACAGTGTAGAGGGAGCTTTACTCTGTATCTAACCCATGCTGTACCTGCCCTGGGAGTGTTTGATGGGACAGTGTAGAGGGAGCTTTACTCTGTATCTAACCCGTGCTGTACCTGCCCTGGGAGTGTTTGATGGGACAGTGTAGAGGGAGCTTTACTCTGTATCTAACCCGTGCTGTACCTGCCCTGGGAGTGTTTGATGGGACAGTGTAGAGGGAGCTTTACTCTGTATCTAACCCGTGCTGTACCTGCCCTGGGAGTGTTTGATGGGACAGTGTAGAGGGAGGTTTACTCTGTATCTAACCCGTGCTGTACCTGCCCTGGGAGTGTTTGATGGGACAGTGTAGAGGGAGCTTTACTCTGTATCTAACCCGTGCTGCACCTGCCCTGGGAGTGTTTGATGGGACAGTGTAGAGGGAGCTTTACTCTGTATCTAACCTGTGCTGTACATGCCCTGGGAGTGTTTGATGGGACAGTGTAGAGGGAGCTTTACTCTGTATCTAACCCGTGCTGTACCTGCCCTGGGAGTGTTTGATGGGACAGTGTAGAGGGAGGTTTACTCTGTATCTAACCCGTGCTGTACCTGCCCTGGGAGTGTTTGATGGGACAGTGTAGAGGGAGCTTTACTCTGTATCTAACCCGTGCTGCACCTGCCCTGGGAGTGTTTGATGGGACAGTGTAGAGGGAGCTTTACTCTGTATCTAACCCGTGCTGTACCTGCCCTGGGAGTGTTTGATGGGACAGTGTAGAGAGAGCTTTACTCTGTATCTAACCCGTGCTGTACCTGCCCTGGGAGTGTTTGATGGGATAGTGTAGAGGGAGCTTTACTCTGTATCTAATCCGTGCTGTACCTGCCCTGGGAGTGTTTGATGGGACAGTGTAGAGGGAGCTTTACTCTGTATCTAACCCGTGCTGTACCTGCCCTGGGAGTGTTTGATGGGACAGTGTAGAGGGGGCTTTACTCTGTATCTAACCCGAGCTGTACCTGCCCTGGGAGTGTTTGATGGGACAGTGTAGAGGGAGCTTTACTCTGTATCTAACCCGTGCTGCACCTGCCCTGGGAGTGTTTGATGGGACAGTGTAGAGGGAGCTTTACTCTGTATCTAACCCGTGCTGTACCTGCCCTGGGAGTGTTTGATGGGACAGTGTAGAGAGAGCTTTACTCTGTATCTAACCCGTGCTGCACCTGCCCTGGGCGTGTTTGATGGGACAGTGTAGAGGGAGCTTTACTCTGTATCTAACCCGTGCTGTACCTGCCCTGGGAGTGTTTGATGGGACAGTGCAGAGGGAGCTTTACTCTGTATCTAACCCGTGCTGCACCTGCCCTGGGAGTGTTTGATGGGACAGTGTAGAGGGAGCTTTACTCTGTATCTAACCCGTGCTGTACCTGCCCTGGGAGTGTTGGATGGGACAGTGCAGAGGGAGCTTTACTCTGTATCTAACCCATGCTGTACCTGCCCTGGGAGTGTTTGATGGGACAGTGTAGAGGGAGCTTTACTCTGTATCTAACCCGTGCTGTACCTGCCCTGGGAGTGTTTGATGAGACAGTGTAGAGGGAGCTTTACTCTGTATCTATCCCGTGCTGTACCTGTTAGAAACTTGTCCCCCTGGATATAGAATGATAGAATGGTTACAGCACCTCAGCTAGTCCCACTCCTCCCGCCCTTTCCCCGTAGCCCTGCAAATGTTTGTCCTTCAGGTAGTTCCCCAATTCCCTTTTGAAAGCGGTGATTGAATCTGCCTCCACCACCCTCAGGCAGTGCATTCCAGATCCTCACCACTCGCTGAGTAAAAATGTTTTTCCTCAAGTCGCCTTTGGTTCTTTTGCCAATCACCTTAAATCTGTGTCCTCTGGTTCTCGACCCTTCCACCAATGGGAACAGTTTCTCTCTGTCTACTCTGTCCAGACCCCTCATGATTTTGAACACCTCTATCAAATCTCCTCTCAATCTTCTCTGCTCCGAGGAGAACAACCCCAGCTTCTCCAGTCTATCCATGTAACTGAAGTCCCTCATCCCTGGGATCATTCTAGTAAATATTTCCTGCACCCTCTCCAAGGCAGCCAATATGCGCACAGCGAGATGTTAGGATCTGGAATGCACTGCCTGAAATGATGTTGGAGGCAGATTCAATCATGGCTTTCAAAAGGCAATTGGAGAAGTACCTGCGTGAATATTTCCTGCTTCGCTGAACATCTCCAAGTTGATCGCGGAAAGGAAGACTTGCATTTATATAGCACCTTTCACCACCTCAGGACGTCCCAAAGCACTTCACAGCCAATGAAGTAATGTTTGAAGTGTAGTCACTGTCATAATGTAGGAAACGTGGCAACCAATATGCGCACAGCAAGCTCCCATGAACAGCAATGAGATAAATGACCAGATAATCAGTTTTAGGGATGTTGATTGAGGGATAAATATTGGCCTCAGGACACCGGAGAGAACTCCCCTGCTCTTCTTCCAAATACAGCTGTGGGATCATTTACATCCACCTGAGAGAGCAGACGGGGCCTCGGTTTAACATCTCATCTGAAAGACGTCATCTCTGACAATGCAGCGCTCCCTCAGTACTGCCCCTCCGACAGTGCAGCGCTCCCTCAGTACTGCCCCTCCAACAGTGCAGCGCTCCCTCAGTACTGCCCCTCCAACAGTGCAACGCTCCCTCAGTACTGCCCCTCCGACAGTGCAGCACTCCCTCAGTACTGCCCCTCCGACAGTGCAGCACTCCCTCAGTACTGCCCCTCCGACAGTGCAGCGCTCCCTCAGTACTGCCCCTCCGACAGTGCAGCACTCCCTCAGTACTGCCCCTCCGACAGTGCAGCGCTTCCTCAGTACTGCCCCTCCGACAGTGCAGCGCTCCCTCAGTACTGCCCCTCTGACAGTGCAGCACTCCCTCAATACAGCCCCTCCGACAGTGCGGCGCTCCCTCAGCACTGACCCTCCGACAGTGCAGCACTCCCCCAGCACTGCCCCTCTGACAGTGCAGCACTCCCTCAGTACTGCCCCTCCGACAGTGCAGCGCTCCCTCAGTACTGTCCCTCCGACAGTGCAGAGCTCCCTCAGTACTGCCCCTCCGACAGTGCGGCGCTCCCTCAGTACTGCCTCTCCGACAGTGCAGCACTCCCTCAGTGCTGCCTCTCCGACAGTGCAGTGCTCCCTCAGTACTGACCTTCTGATAGTGCGGTGCTCCCTCAGTACTGCCCCTCCGACAGTGCAGCACTCCCTCAGTAGTGCCCCTCCGACAGTGCGGTGCTCCCTCGGTACTGCCCCTCCGACAGTGCGGTGCTCCCTCAGTACTGCCCCTCCGACAGTGCGGTGCTCCGTCAGTACCGCCCCTCCGACAGTGCGGTGCTCCCTCAGTACTGCCCCTCCGACAGTGCGGTGCTCCCTCAGTGCTGCCTCTCCGACAGTGCAGCACTCCCGCAGTACTGCCCCTCCGACAGTGCGGCGCTCCCTCAGTACCGCCCCTCTGACAGTGCGGTGCTCCCTCAGTACTGCCCCTCTGACAGTGCGGTGCTCCCTCAGTACTGCCCCTCCGACAGTGCGGTGCTCCCTCAGTACTGCCCCTCCGACAGTGCGGTGCTCCCTCAGTACTGCCCCTCTGACAGTGCAGTGCTCCCTCAGTACCGCCCCTCTGACAGTGCGGTGCTCCCTCAGTATTGCACAGGGAGTGCCAGCCTGGATTATGTGCTCAAGTCTCTGGAGTGGGGCTCGAACCCACGGCCATTTGACTCCGGGGTGAGACTGCTGCCCACTGAGCCGCGGCTGACACTTTAACCGCTGCCAACTGGTAAAGATTCTGACAAGCAGGAGGCGGCCATTCTGGACTCAAGCAGAAAGCACTTGTGGTGAATTGCTCTGTTCCCCGGGGCTGAGGCACTTTTCCTCTCTGGGCTACAGACTTGATAATTCCCCATGATTCAGGTGTAGAGTGCATTTATTAATAATCGCACAGAGGGACGGGGCCCCTCCCCACGAGAGCACCTTGCACACTCGGCATATCTCTTCAGTTTAAGGTGGAAATGCTGCACATCGCGCAATGTCCATTCCTTCTCTCTGCTTCTCTTCATACAGCTGCTGAGACACCAACCTTCTCCAGGCCCAGACCCCCGCTGGACAGTCACAAGGAGCCACGCACCAGGGAGGAACTCCTGCACTGTGAGTACTCTCCATCTAACCCGTGCTGTACCTGCCCTGAGAGTGTTTGATGGGACAGTGTAGAGGGAGCTTTACTCTGTATCTAACCCGTGCTGTACCTGCCCTGAGAGTGTTTGATGGGACAGTGTAGAGGGAGCTTTACTCTCCATCTAACCCGTGCTGTACCTGCCCTGAGAGTGTTTGATGGGACAGTGTAGAGGGAGCTTTACTCTCCATCTAACCCGTGCTGTACCTGCCCTGAGAGTGTTTGATGGGACAGTGCAGAGGGAGCTTTACTCTCCATCTAACCCGTGCTGTACCTGCCCTGGGAGTGTTTGATGGGACAGTGTAGAGGGAGCTTTACTCTCCATCTAACCCGTGCTGTACCTGCCCTGAGAGTGTTTGATGGGACAGTGTAGAGGGAGCTTTACTCTGTATCTAACCCGTGCTGTACCTGCCCTGAGAGTGTTTGATGGGACAGTGTAGAGGGAGCTTTACTCTCCATCTAACCCGTGCTGTACTTGCCCTGAGAGTGTTTGATGGGACAGTGTAGAGGGAGCTTTACTCTGTATCTAACCCGTGCTGTACCTGCCCTGGGAGTGTTTGATGGGACAGTGTAGAGGGAGCTTTACTCTGTATCTACCCCGTGCTGTACCTGCC
The DNA here is from genome assembly GCF_052327205.1 of Somniosus microcephalus. NCBI lineage: Eukaryota > Metazoa > Chordata > Chondrichthyes > Squaliformes > Somniosidae > Somniosus > Somniosus microcephalus. The sequence goes on from NC_140989.1 coordinate 7,500,377, forward strand.
CTGGGAGTGTTTGATGGGACAGTGTAGAGGGAGCTTTACTCTGTATCTAACCCGTGCTGTACCTGCCCTGAGAGTGTTTGATGGGACAGTGTAGAGGGAGCTTTACTCTCCATCTAACCCGTGCTGTACCTACCCTGAGAGTGTTTGATGGGACAGTGTAGAGGGAGCTTTACTCTGTATCTAACCCGTGCTGTACATGCCCTGGGAGTGTTTGATGGGACAGTGTAGAGGGAGCTTTACTCTGTATCTAACCCGCGCTGTACATGCCCTGGGAGTGTTTGATGGGTCAGTGTGGAGGGAGCTTGTGGTAAACCACTTTTATCGTTCACTATCGTTACACTATGGTTATCACTGTTTATATCGTTACACTATGGTTATCACTGTTTACACTGTTGTATCACTACACAAGGTCACCTCTTGCCACGCTGTTATACCTGGGCTGACCACAGCTGACTCCGCCCATGGCTCCGCCTGCTTGCCCAGGTATAAAGGTGGTCGACTGGCTGGTATTCCTCCTTGTTGGATCCGCTCACCCGCGAGGGTGGGCTCTGTTATTTAGCCAATAAAAACCTATAGTTACTAACTTAACTCGTCGCTTTTCATGAACTGAATTGATAGGTATATCAATTTTATTGGCTAAATTTTGAAATGTCTACAACGGAGCAGCCAAACGACCAGTCAGACGTACAGCCCCAGCCAAACGGCCATCTACAACAGCCCCAGCAGCCGGCCTGGCTACGAGCCCTCCGGCCGCCGTACCTGGATCTAAACCCACAGGCTGCGAATTCAGCCCTCGACTTCGAACACTGGCTGAGCTGCTTCGAAGCCTACCTGGGAGAATCCGGCGTGCCTCCGGCATCCAAACTAAGAGTTCTGACCGCTCAGGTGAGCCCTAAAGTATTTGCACTCATCCGGGACATTGCCACATACGAGGACGCCCTCAACCTGCTAAAAGAACAGTATCGGAGCCCTGTAAACTCAATGTACGCCAGGCATCTCCTAAGATCCCGCTCGCAACAGCCAGGAGAGTCGGTTGATGATTTCTTACGGGCGCTGCAAATACTCGGCAGGGACTGTGACTTTAAAGCCGTAACAGCTGCAGAACATACAGATGGAAACATCCGAGATGCCTTCGTGAAAGGCCTTCGGTCAGACTACTCACGGCAAAGACTGCTGGAATCAAAGGACCTCGACCTGAAAACAGCTGCTATCCTCGCTCGCTCCTTGGAAGTGGCCCATCGGGACCTCGAGGCGTACTCCAGGTACTGTGCTGCGCGACCCTGGGACTCGGGCCCGACCCCGGCCGCAATACCCCTCGCACCACCGCCTCTGGGACCTACCACAGCGTCGGTGTCCCGGAACCGATCGGGACCGCCACCCCCGGTACCGGCTGCGACATCGGAGCCCCGCGATCGGGCCGCCGGCTGCTTCTTCTGTGGCCAGGCGAAACACCCGAGGGCGCGCTGCCCTGCAAGAAACGCAACCTGCTCTGACTGCCACAAGAAAGGCCACTTCGCGAAGGCCTGCAGGGGAGGCGCCGCCATTTTGTTCACCACACTCGACCGCCACCTTGTCTCCAGACCTGACCACCGCCTCACCCGCAGACTACAGCAGCTCGCTCAGCCATACACTAGCCTCCGTCACACTTGACCAAGCTCGCCCGCATCACCTGTCCAAGTCCATGATGGACATCAAAGTAAACGGCCACGCCACGACCTGCCTGTTCGACAGCGGAAGCACGGAGAGTTTCATCCATCCAGACACGGTGAGCCACTACTCCCTCACTGTCCGGCCAACGCGCAACCGGATCTCGATGGCGTCGAGGTCCCATTCTACAGACATCAGCGGCTACTGTGTTGTGACCCTGTCGGTTAGGGGCACGGAGTATAAAAATTTTAAACTTCTCGTCCTGCCCCAGCTCTGCGCTGCCGTCCTACTAGGGCTGGATTTCCAATCCCACCTTCAAAGTGTCACTTTGGCATACGGTGGACCCCTCCCCCCACTCACAGTCTACAACCAGCAGCTTTTAAACCGCCCACCGCGTACCACCTGCGGCCTATCCACCCTCAAGGTCCCGCCCCCCTCCCTGTTCGCTAACCTCACCCGCGACTGTAAACCCGTCGCTACCAAGAGCAGGCGGTACAGCGCCGGGGACAGAGCTTTTATTAGCTCCGAGGTGCAGCGACTCCTGAAGGAGGGCATCATCGAGAGAAGCAACAGCCCCTGGCGTGCCCAGGTCGTAGTCGTTAAGACCGGCGATAAACACCGCCTGGTTATCGACTACAGCCAAACCATAAACCGGTACACCCAGCTGGACGCATACCCCCTTCCCCGCATATCTGATATGGTCAATCAGATTGCACAGTACCGGGTATTCTCTACCATCGACCTTAAGTCGGCCTACCACCAACTCCCTATCCGCCCTGAGGACCGCCAGTATACCGCCTTCGAGGCGAATGGCCGCCTCTACCACTTCCTTAGGGTTCCCTTCGGCGTCACCAACGGGGTTTCGGTCTTCCAAAGGGAGATGGACCGGATGGTTGACCAGAACGGGCTGCATGCCACGTTCCCTTATCTAGCTAACGTCACCATCTGCGGCCGCGACCGGCAGGACCATGATGTTAATCTGGAGAGATTCCTCCGTACGGCCCAACGGCTGAACCTCACCTACAATAAGGAGAAATGTGTGTTTAACACCTCGCGCCTTGCCATCCTCGGCTGCGTAGTAGAGAACGGAGTCATCGGCCCCGACCCTGAAAGAATGCGCCCCCTCATGGAGCTTCCCCTCCCCCACTGTCCAAAGGCGCTGAAGAGAACCCTGGGGCTCTTCGCCTACTATGCCCAATGGGTGCCCAATTATGCGGACAAAGCCAGACCCCTCATGAAGTCCACCTCCTTCCCCCTGACGGCAGAAGCATGCGCAGCCTTCTCCCTCATAAAGGGAGACATTGCTAAGGCCACAATGCACGCGGTGGATGAGTCTATTCCTTTCCAAGTGGAGAGCAATGCATCCGACTTCGCCCTAGCTGCAACCCTTAACCAGGCGGGGAGACCTGTGGCCTTCTTCTCAAGGACCCTCCAGGGCCCTGCGATCCGACACTCTTCGGTCGAGAAGGAGGCCCAGGCGATCGTGGAGGCAGTACGACGCTGGAGGCATTACCTGGCAGGCAAACGATTTACCCTCCTCACCGACCAGCGCTCGGTCGCTTTTATGTTTAATAACAAGCTGAGGGGCAAAATCAAGAACGACAAGATCTTGAGGTGGAGAATCGAGCTTTCCACCTACGATTATGATATCTTGTACCGGCCTGGTAAACTGAACGAACCCCCAGATGCTCTATCACGAAGTACATGCGCCAACGCGCAAATTGATAGACTGCAGACCCTCCACAACGACCTCTGCCTGCCCAATTCCATCGAGGAGGTCAGGACCATGACCAGGAACTGCCAAACCTGTGCCGAATGCAAACCGCATTTCTTTAGGCCGGACAGAGCAAGCCTGATCAAGGCCACCCGCCCCTTCGAGCGCTTGAGCATCGATTTTAAGGGGCCCCTCCCGTCCTCTGACCGTAATGTGTACTTCCTCAACATTATTGATGAGTACTCCCGTTTCCCCTTTGCCTTCCCCTGCCCAGACATGACCAGTACCACGGTCATCAAATGCCTGAACGACCTCTTCGCCTTGTTCGGGTTCCCGAACTATATACATAGCGACCGGGGCTCATCCTTCATGAGCGAGGAACTTCGCCAGTTCCTACTAGCGAGAGGTATTGCTGCAAGCAGGACCACCAGCTACAACCCCCGAGGGAACGGCCAGGTGGAAAGAGAGAACGCGACTGTCTGGAAGGCCGTTCTCTTAGCCTTAAAGTCTAAGGGCCTCCCAACCTCTCGCTGGCAGGAAGTCCTCCCGGCAGCGCTGCATTCCATCCGGTCACTGCTTTGCACTGCCATTAACGCCACCCCCCATGAACAAATGTTTGTTTTCCCCAGGAAGTCAACTACGGGAACCTCGCTACCAACATGGCTGACTTCTCCGGGGCCCGTCTTGCTGCGAAAGCACGTGAGGGCCCATAAAACGGACCCCCTGGTAGAGAGGGTGGACCTCCTGCACGCCAACCACCAGTACGCCTATGTGGCATACCCAGACGGGCGGGAGGACACAGTCTCCTTACGAGACCTCGCACCCTCGGGCACCCCTGAGACACCACCGTTACCCCCCACCACCCCCCCAAATCCAGCCCAGGTAGACGGCATGCCGGAACCCCACGAGCCTTCGCCGACCACGCAGACACCAGCATTAACATCGGATACTGCACCACCGCCGCCGCTGCTGCGCCGATCAGAAAGGGTTACGAGGCCTCCGGACAGACTGACATACCCGAACTGGTAGTACACTTCACCCCACCGGACTCAAATTTAAACAAGGGGTGAATGTGGTAAACCACTTTTATCGTTCACTATCGTTACACTATGGTTATCACTGTTTATATCGTTACACTATGGTTATCACTGTTTACACTGTTGTATCACTACACAAGGTCACCTCTTGCCACGCTGTTATACCTGGGCTGACCACAGCTGACTCCGCCCATGGCTCCGCCTGCTTGCCCAGGTATAAAGGTGGTCAACTGGCAGGTATTCCTCCTTGTTGGATCCGATCACCCGCGAGGGTAGGCTCTGTTATTTAGGCAATAAAAACCTATAGTTACGAACTTAACTCGTCGCTTTTCATGAACTGAATTGATAGGTATATCAGAGCTTTACTCTGTATCTAACCCGTGCTGTACCTGCCCTGGGAGTGTTTGATGGGACAGTGTAGAGGGAGCTTTACTCTGTATCTAACCCCGTGCTGTACCTGCCCTCGGAGTGTTAGGTGGGACAGTGTAGAGGGAGCTTTACTCTGTATCTAACCCCGTGCTGTACCTGCCCTGGGAGTGTTTGATGGGACAGTGTAGAGGGAGCTTTACTCTGTATCTAACCCGTGGTGTACCTGCCCTGGGAGTGTTTGATGGGACAGTGTAGAGGGAGCTTTACCCTGTATCTAACCCGTGCTGTACTTGCCCTGGGAGTGTTTGATGGGACAGTGTAGAGGGAGCTTTACTCTGTATCTAACCCGCGCTGTACCTGCCCTGGGAGTGTTTGATGGGGCAGTGTAGAGGGAGCTTTACTCTGTATCTAACCCGTGCTGTACTTGCCCTGGGAGTGTTTGATGGGGCAGTGTAGAGGGAGCTTTACTCTGTATCAAACCCTGTGCTGTACCTGCCCTGGGAGTGTTTGATGGGACAGTGCAGAGGGAGCTTTACTCTGTATCTAACCCGTGCTGTACCTGCCCTGGGAGTGTTTGATGGGACAGTGTAGAGGGAGCTTTACTCTGTATCTAACCCATGCTGTACCTGCCCTGGGAGTGTTTGATGGGACAGTGTAGAGGGAGCTTTACTCTGTATCTAACCCGTGCTGTACTTGCCCTGGGAGTGTTTGATGGGACAGTGTAGAGGGAGCTTTACTCTGTATCTAACCCGTGCTGTACCTGCCCTGGGAGTGTTTAATGGGACAGTGTAGAGGAAGCTTTACTCTGTATCGAACCCATGCTGTACCTGCCCTGGGAGTGTTTGACGGGACAGTGTAGAGAGAGCTTTACTCTGTATCTAACCCGTGCTGTACCAGCCCTGGGAGTGTTTGATGGGACAGTGTAGAGGGAGCTTTACTCTGTATCTAACCCGTGCTGTACCTGCCCTGGGAGTGTTTGATGGGGACAGTGTAGAGGGAGCTTTGCTCTGTATCTAACCCCGTGCTGTATCTGCCCTGGGAGTGTTTGACGGGACAGTGTAGAGGGAGCTTTACTCTGTATCTAACCCCGTGCTGTACCTGCCCTGGGAGTGTTTGATGGGACAGTGTAGAGGGAGCTTTACTCTGTATCTAACCCGTGGTGTACCTGCCCTGGGAGTGTTTGATGGGACAGTGCAGAGGGAGCTTTACCCTGTATCTAACCCGTGCTGCACTTGCCCTGGGAGTGTTTGATGGGACAGTGTAGAGGGAGCTTTACTCTGTATCTAACCCGTGCTGTACCTGCCCTGGGAGTGTTTGATGGGGCAGTGTAGAGGGAGCTTTACTCTGTATCTAACCCGTGCTGTACCTGCCCTGGGAGTGTTTAATGGGACAGTGCAGAGGAAGCTTTACTCTGTATCGAACCCATGCTGTACCTGCCCTGGGAGTGTTTGATGGGACAGTGTAGAGGGAGCTTTACTCTGTATCGAACCCCGTGCTGTATCTGCCCTGGGAGTGTTTGACGGGACAGTGTAGAGGGAGCTTTACTCTGTATCTAACCCCGTGCTGTACCTGCCCTGGGAGTGTTTGATGAGACAGTGCAGAGGGAGCTTTACTCTGTATCTAACCTGTGCTGTACTTGCCCTGGGTGTGTTTGATGGGACAGTGTAGAGGGAGCTTTACTCTGTATCTAACCCGTGCTGTACCTGCCCTGGGAGTGTTTGATGGGAGAGTGTAGAGGGAGCTTTACTCTGTATCTAACCCGTGCTGTACCTGCCCTGGGAGTGTTTAATGGGACAGTGTAGAGGGAGCTTTACTCTGTATCTAACCCGTGCTGTACCTGCCCTGGGAGTGTTTGATGGGACAGTGTAGAGGGAGCGTTACTCTGTATCTAACCCATGCTGTACCTGCCCTGGGAGTGTTTGATGGGACAGTATAGAAGGAGCTTTACTCTGTATCTAACCCGTGCTGTACCTGCCCTGGGAGTGTTTGATGGGACAGTGTAGAGGGAGCTTTACTCTGTACCTAACCCGTGCTGTACCAGCCCTGGGAGTGTTTGATGGGACAGTGTAGAGGGAGCTTTACTCTGTATCTAACCCGTGCTGTACCTGCCCTGGGAGTGTTTGATGGGGCAGTGTAGAGGGAGCATTACTCTGTATCTAACCCCGTGCTGTACCTGCCCTGAGAGTGTTTGATGGGACAGTGTAGAGGGAGCTTTACTCTGTATCTAACCCATGCTGTACCTGCCCTGGGAGTGTTTGATGGGGCAGTGTAGAGGGAGCTTTACTCTCCATCTAACCCGTGCTGTATCTGCCCTGGGAGTGTTTGATGGGACAGTGTGGAGGGAGCTTTACACTGTATCTAACCCCGTGCTGTACCTGCCCTGAGAGTGTTTGATGGGACAGTGCAGCGGGAGCTTTTCTCTGTATCTAACCCACGCTGTACCTGCCCTGGGAGTGTTTGATGGGGCAGTGTACAGGGAGCTTTACTCTCCATCTAACCCGTGCTGTACCTGCCCTGGGAGTTTTTGATGGGACAGTGTAGAGGGAGCTTTACTCTGTATCTAACCCGTGCTGTACCTGCACGGGGAGTGTTTGATGGGACAGTGTAGAGGGAGCTTCACTCTGTATCTAACCTGTGCTGTTCCTGCCCTGGGAGTATTTGATGGGACAGTGTAGAGACAGCTTTACTCTGTATCTAACCCGTGCTATACCTGCCCTGATAGTGTTTGATGGGGACACTGTAGAGGGAGCTTTACACTGTATCTAACCCGTGCTGTACCTGTCCTGGCAGTGTTTGATGGGACAGTGTACTGGGAGCTTTAATCTGTATCTAACCCGTGCTGTACCTGCCCTGGGAGTGTTTGATGGGGACAGTGCAGAGGGAGCTTTACTCTGTATCTAAGCCATGCTGTCCCTGCCCTGGGAGTGTTTGATGGGGACAGTGTAGAGGGAGCTTTACTCTGTATCTAACCCGTGCTGTACCTGCCTTGAGAGTGTTTGATGGGGACAGTGTAGAGGGAGCTTTACTCTGTATCTAACCCGATCTGGACCTGCCCTGGGAGTGTTTGATCGGACAGTGTAGAGGGAGCTTTACTCTATCTAAGCCGTGCTGTACCAGCCCTGAGAGCGTTTGATGGGGACAGTGTAGAGGGAGCTTTACTCTGTATCTAACCCGTGCTGTACCTGCCCTGGGAGTGTTTGATGGGATAGTGTAGAGGGAGCTTTACTCTGTATCTAACCCGTGCTGTACCAGCCCTGGGAGTGTTTGATGGGACAGTGTAGAGGGAGCTTTGCACTGTATCTAACCCGTGGTGTACCTGCCCTGGGAGTGTTTGATGGGACAGTGTAGAGGGAGCTTTACTCTGTATCTAAGCCATGCTGTCCCTGCCCTGGGAGTGTTTGATGGGACAGTGTAGAGGGAGCTTTACTCTGTATCTAACCCATACTGTACCTGCCCTGGGAGTGTTTGATCAGACAGTGTAGAGGGAGCTTTACTCTGTATCTAACCCGTGCTGTAACTGCCCTGGGAGTGTTTGATGGGATAGTGCAGAGGGAGCTTTACACTGCATCTAACCCCGTGCTGTACCTGCCCTGGGAGTGTTTGATGGGACAGTGTAGAGGGAGCTTTACTCTGTATCTAACCCGTGCTGTAACTGCTCTGGGAGTGTTTGATGGTACAATGTAGAGAGAGCTTTACTCTGTATCTAACCCGTGCTGTACCTGCCCTGAGAGTGTTTGATGGGGACAGTGTAGAGGGAGCTTTACTCTGTATCTAACCCGTGCTGTACCTGCCCTGGGAGTGTTTGATGGAACAGTGTAGAGGGAGCTTTACACTGTATCTAACCCGTGCTGTACCTGCCCTGGGAGTGTTTGATGGGACAGTGTAGAGGGAGCTTTGCTCTGTATCTAACCCGTGCTGTACCTGCCCCGGGAGTGTTTGATGGGACAGTGTAGAGGGAGCTTTACACTGTATCTAACCCGTGCTGTACCTGCCCTGGGAGTGTTTGATGGGACAGTGTAGAGGGAGCTTTACACTGTATCTAACCCGTGCTGTACCTGCCCTGAGAGTGTTTGATGGGACAGTGTCAAGGGAGCTTTACTCTGCATCTAACCCGTGCTGTACCTGCCCTGGGAGTGTTTGATGGGACAGTGCAGAGGGAGCTTTACTCTGTATCTAACCCGTGCTGTACCTGCCCTGGGAGTGTTTGATGGGACAGTGTAAAGGGAGCTTTACTCTGTATCTAACCCGTGCTGTACCTGCCCTGAGAGTGTATGATGGGACAGTGTAGAGGGAGCTCTACTCTTTGTGGTGAACCACTGTTTGTTATTGTTGTTGTTGTTGTTGTTGCACACTGTTGTGCCTATGCATGCCTCAGCTGACTCCGCCCCTGGCTCCACCCACATGCCTGGGTATAAAGCTGACTGCTCTGCAGCCCCCTGCCCTTTTGGATACCAGGCAACCACGAGAGGCATGCTCTGTTCTTTGCTAATAAAAGCCTATTAATTAACTCTCTGTCTTTTATGAGGAATTGATAACGCATCAATTTTATTAGCAAAACAAAATGTCGGTCCAAATGCTGAACAGCAGGAGCTGCATCAACCGACGGCGCCAAACGCTGAGCAGCAGGAGCTGCTGTGAGCCCTCAGACCAACATGCCTGGACCTAGACCCCCAAGAAGCGGGTTCGGCTACCAAATTCGCACAATGGCTGCGTTGCTTCGAGGCTTACCTGGAAGCCTCAACTGTGACCCTAGACGAAAGCAAGCTGAAAATCCTGGCCTCAAAGGTGAGCCACCAAGTTTATACACTAATCCAGGACGCGACGACCTACGCGGCGGCTATCGATCTGCTTAAAGGGCAGTACGCACGTCCGGTAAATACGGTCTATGCCCGGCACCTCGTAAGATCCCGCAGACAGCAGCCCGGGGAATCGGTGGAGGCTTTCCTACGGGCACTACGGATACTCGGCCGAGGCTGCGATTGCAAAGAAGTATCAGCCGCAGCACACACGGAGGGACTGATCCGAGATGCTTTCGTTGCGGGTCTAAGGTCCGACTACTCCCGGCAGAGACTGTTGGAGAAGGGAGAAATAGACCTGAAAAAGGCAGTCATAGAGTCATAGAGTCATAGAGTTTTACAGCACAGAAAGAGGCCCTTCGGCCCATCGTGTCTGCGCCGCCCATCCATCCCTGTCCAGTCTAATCCCATTTTCCAGCATTTGGTCCATAGCCTTGTATGCAATGGCATTTCAAGTGCTCATCCAAATGCTTCTTGAATGTTGTGAGGGTTCCTGCCTCTACCACCCTTCCAGGCAGTGAGTTCCACATTCCAACCACCCTCTGGGTGAAAAAGTTCCTCCTCAAATCCCCTCTAAATCTCCTGCCCCTTACCCTGAATCTATGCCCCCTTGTTATTGACCCCCCTACTAAGGGGAAAAGTTCCTCTTTATCTACCCTATCTATGCCCCTCATCATTTTGTACACCTCAATCAGGTCCCCCCTCAGCCTTCTTTGCTCCAAGGAAAACAACCCCAGCCTGTCCAGCCTCTCTTCATAGCTGAGGCGCTCCATCCCAGGTAACATCCTGGTGAATCTTCTCTGCACCTTCTCCAAAGCAATCACATCCTTCCTATAGTGAGGCGACCAGAACTGCACACAGTACTCCAGCTGTGGCCTCACCAGTGTTTTGTACAGCGCCATCATAACCTCCCTGCTCTTATATTCCATGCCTCGGCTAATGAAGGCAAGTATCCCATATGCCTTTTTAACCACCTTATCTACCTGTTCCGCTGCCTTCAGGGATCTATGTACATGTACACCAAGGTCCCTCTGACCCTCTGTACTTCCTAGGGTCCTACCACTCATTGTGTATTCCCTTGCCTTATTTGTCCGTCCAAAATGCATCACCTCGCACTTTTCAGGGTTAAATTCCATTTGCCACTTTTCCGCCCATCTGACCAACCCGTTTATATCGTCCTGTAGCCTGAGGCTTTCCTGCTCACAATTTACCACCCCACCAATTTTCGTGTCATCTGCGAACTTACTGATCATACCTTTTACATTCTCATCCAAATCATTTATGTAGATCACAAACAACAAGGGACCCAGCACCGATCCCTGAGGTACCCCACTGGACACAGGCTTCCAGTCACAAAAGCAACCTTCGACCATCACCCTCTGCCTCCTGCCACTCAGCCAGTTTAGGATCCAACGCGCCAAGGCACCCTGGATCCCATGGGCTCTTACCTTCTTGACCAGTCTCCTATGCGGGACTTTGTCAAAAGCTTTACTGAAGTCCATGTAAACCACATCCACAGCATTTCCCTCATCCACCCCCCTAGTCACCCCCTCGAAAAATTCAATCAGATTTGTCAGACATGATTTACCCTTGACAAAGCCATGCTGACTATCCCCGATTAATCCTTGCCTCTCCAAGTGGAGACTAATTTTGTCCCTCAGAATTTTTTCCAATAATTTCCCTACCACAGATGTTAGGCTCACTGGCCTGTAATTCCCTGGTTTATCCCTGCTACCCTTCTTGAATAATGGTACTACGTTAGCTGTTCTCCAGTCCTCTGGTACATCCCCTGTGGCCAGAGAGGTTCTGAAAATTTGTGTCAGAGCCCCTGCAATCTCCTCCTTTGCCTCCCACAGCAGCCTGGGATACATCTCGTCCGGGCCTGGGGATTTATCCACTTTTTGGCCTGCTAAAACCGCTAGCACCTCCTCCCTCTCGATGCTAATATGTTCAAGTATGTCACAGCCCCCTTGCCCGATTTCTATGTCTGCATCGTCTTTCTCCATAGTGAACACAGATGCAAAAAATTCATTTAAAACCCCGCCTACATCATCTGGCTCTACACACAGATTGCCACTTTGGTCCCTAATGGGCCCTACCCTTTCCCTGGTTATCCTCTTGCCCTTAATATACTTATAAAACATCTTAGGATTTTCCTTTATTTTGCTCGCCAGTGTTATTTCATGGCCCCTCCTCGCCCTCCTAATTTCTTTTTTAAGTATGCCCCTGCATTTTTTATACTCCTCTAGGGCTTCTTCCGTCTTTAGTCTTTTGTAACTGCCAAAAGCCCCCCTTTTATTTCTAATGCATTTTTGTATATCCCTTGTCATCCAAGGTTCCCTTTGCTTGTTGGTCCCACCCTTGACCTTTACAGGAACATGTTGGCGTTGTACTCTCTCTATTTCCCTTCTGAAAGTCTCCCACTGTTTTGATGCGGATTTTCCTATAAGTAGCTGCTCCCAGTCCAATTTGGCCAGATCCTGCCTTATCATATTAAAATCGGCCTTCCCCCAATTTAGAACCCTTATTTCCGGGCCGTCTTTGTCTTTTTCCATGACCACCTTAAATCTCACCGAATTGTGGTCACTGTCGCCAAAATGCTCTCCGACTGACACTTCCACCACTTGCCCGGCTACATTCCCCAGAATTAGGTCCAGTACCGCCCCCTCTCTTGTAGGACTTTCTACATGTTGGCTCAAAAAGCTCTCCTGGATGCACTTTAAGAATTCTGCACCCTCTAAGCCTTTCACACTCTGACTATCCCAATTTATATTGGGGAAGTTGAAATCCCCCACTATTATTACCCTATTATTTTCGCACTTTTCTGAGATTTGCCTACATATCTGTTCCTCTATCTCCCCCTGACTGTTTGGGGGCCTATAGTACACTCCCAGCAAAGTGCTTGCCCCCTTTTTGTTTTTAAGTTCTACCCATATGGCCTCTCGCGCTCTCGCTCGACGCGGCCCACATTAATATGGACGCTTTCTCCCCTAACCGCTCCGCACCGTGGACGCCGCAACCTTGGGTCATGGGACCGCCACCTCCAACTGCTGCAGCGATGTCCAAGGCACAGAAATGTTATTTTTGTGGCCAGGCAAAACACCCCAGAGCACGCTGCCCGGCGAAAAACGCTACCTGCTCCGGCTGCGGGAAGAAAGGACACTATGTCAGCGCCTGCAAAGGTAAAACCGCTAACGCCAGCAGCGCCGCGTGCGAACCGTGGGGGCAGCCATCTTGTCCGCCATCTTGGGCTTCCCCAGCCGCGTGGGGATCGGGATCATGGGCGCCGCCATTTTGTCCGCCATCTTGAACGCCTCCAACTTCAATCACGGGGGACCCGGACTCAACCACCGCCTCATCTGACGTCCACATCGACTCGCTTGACCATACGCTGGCCTCCGTGACGCTGGACCACTCTCTCCCTCATCAACTGTCCAGGTCCATGATGGACATTACGGTAAACGGCCGCGCCACTACCTGCCTTTTTGACAGCGGGAGCACGGAGAGCTTTATCCACCCCGACACGGTGCGCAGTTACTCTCTCCCGGTCCTGCCGACGCGCCATCGGATCTCTATGGCTTCCAAAGCCCAGTCAGCGGACGTCGGTGGCTACTGTGTAGTGACCCTTTCAGTACAGGGCACAGAATACAAAAATGTTAAACTTCTGGTCCTGCCCCATCTCTGCGCTGCCGTTCTACTGGGGTTGGATTTTCAGTGCCACCTTAAAAGTGTCACATTAGCGTACGACGGACCCCTCCCCCCACTCACAGTCTGCAGCCAGCAGCTTTTAAATCGCCCGTCGCGCACCATTTGCAGCCTCTCCACCCTTAAAGTCTCCCCCCCCTCCTTGTTCGCTAACCTCACCCGCGACTGTAAGCCCATCGCTACCAAAAGCAGGCGTTACAGTGCCGGGGATAGGAGCTTCATTAAATCCGAGGTAGCGAGACTCCTGAAGGAAGGGATTATTGAAAGTAGCACCAGCCCATGGCGAGCACAAGTGGTGGTGGTGAAGACTGGCGAAAAACAGCGCCTAGTTATCGACTACAGCCAGACGATCAATCGCTACACCCAGTTGGTTGCATACCCACTCCCCCGCATATCTGACATGGTCAATCAGATAGCACAATACCGGGTGTTCTCGACGATTGATCTGAAGTCGGCATACCACCAGCTCCCCATCAGGGCTGAGGACCGCCAGTACACAGCTTTTGAAGCTGACGGTCGTCTCTACCACTTCCTCAGAGTTCCCTTCGGCGTCACCAACCGGGTTTCAGTCTTCCAACGGGAGATGGACCGGATGGTTGACCAGAACGCGCTCCAGGCCACTTTCCCCTATCTAGACAACATCACCATCTGCGACCACGACCAGCAGGACCATGATGTTAACCTAGAGAAATTCCTCCGTACGGCCCAGCGGCTGAATCTAACATACAACAAGGACAAATGTATGTTTCGTACCACGCACCTTGCCATTCTTGGCTGCGTAGTGGAGAACGGAGTCTTCGGCCCCGACCCCGACAGCATGCGCCCCCTTAGGGAGCTCCCCCACTGCCAAAAAGCACTGAAGAGATGCCTAGGGTTTTTCTCTTACTATGCTCAGTGGGTGCCCAACTATGCGGACAAAGCCAGACCCCTCATCAAGTCCGCCTCCTTCCCCCTGACAGCAGAGGCCTGTGCAGCCTTCACTCTCATAAAAAGAGATATTGCGAAGGCCACAATGCACGCAGTGGATGAGTCCATCCCTTTCCAAGTGGAGAGCGACGCATCTGACTTTGCCCTAGCTGCAACCCTTAACCAGGCGGGGAGACCCGTGGCCTTTTTCTCAAGGACCCTCCAGGGCCCCGAGATTCGACACTCCTCTGTCGAAAAGGAGGCCCAGGCCATTGTGGAAGCTGTGCGACATTGGAGGCATTACCTGGCCAGAAAACGATTTACCCTGCTCACTGACCAGCGTTCAGTAGCTTTTATGTTTAATAATAAGCAGAGGGGCAAAATCAAGAATGACAAGATCTTGAGGTGGAGAATCGAACTCTCCACCTACAATTACGATATCTTGTACTGGCCCGGGAAACTCAATGAGCCCCCAGATGCCCTATCACGTGGTACATGCGCCAACGCGCAGGTTGATAGACTGAAGACCCTCCACAATGACCTCTGCCACCCGGGGGTCACCAGGTTTTTTCACTTCATCAAATCCCGTAACCTGCCCTGCTCCATCGAGGAGGTCAGGACCATGACCAGGAACTGCCAAATCTGTGCCGAGTGCAAACCGCATTTTTATAGACCAGACAGAGCAAGCCTGATCAAAGCCACATGCCCCTTTGAACGGCTGAGCGTCGATTTTATACGGCCCCTCCCCTCCTCCGACCGCAATGTGTACTTCCTCAACATAATTGATGAGTACTCCCGTTTCCCGTTTGCCATCCCTTGCTCAGACATGACCAGTACCACGGTCATTAAATGTCTGAATGACCTCTTCGCCTTGTTCGGTTTCCCTAGCTATATTCATAGCGACAGGGGCTCATCCTTTATGAGCGACGAACTCTGGCAGTACCTGCTCTCGAGAGGTATCGCTACAAGCAGGACCACCAGCTACAACCCCCGGGGGAATGGCCAGGTGGCAAGGGAGAATGCGACGGTCTGGAAGGCAGTCCTTTTAAACTTGAAATCTAAGGGCCTTCCGACCTCTCGCTGGCAGGAAGTCCTCCCTGTGGCGCTCCATTCCATTCGGTCACTGCTCTGTACAGCCACCAATGCTTCCCCTCATGAGAGAATGTTCTCCTTCCCCAGGAAGTCCACATCGGGGATCTCGTTACCGACATGGCTGACTTCCCCAGGACCCGTCCTACTGCGGAAGCATGTGAGGTCCCATAAGACGGACCCCCTGGTCGAGAGGGTGAGCCTCCTCCATGCCAACCCTCAGTATGCTTACGTGGTGTACCCGGACGGGCGGGAGGACACAGTCTCCATACGAGACCTCGCACCCTCGGGTGCTCCCGAAACACCCCCCTCGCCACCCACCACTACCCACGCCTACCCCCAGTACGCTTACGTAGCGTACCCGGACGGGCGGGAGGACACAGCCCCCACACGAGATCTCGCACCTTTGGGTGCCCCTGAAACACTACCATTGCCATCCACCACTACCCACAACCCAACCCCGCTAGACGGCATGCCGCAGCCCCAGGACCCGTCATTGACCACCCAACCACTCAATGAGACGCCAGATTCAACGTTGGATGCTGCACCATCACCGCCGCCACCACGACGATCAGGACGGCATACAAGGCCACCTGATAGACTTACTTACACGAACCTTTACTACACTTCACCCCGCCGGACTCAATTTTAAACAAGGGGTGAATGTGGTAAACCACTGTTGGTGTTGTTGTTGTTGCACACTGTTGTACCTATGCATGCCTCAACATGTCTCGGCTGGCTCCACCCACAGGCCCAGGTATAAAGGTGATTGACCTGCAGCCCCCTGCCTTCTTGGAACCCAGTCAACCACGAGAGGCATGCTCTGTTCTTTGCTAATAAAAGCCTTTAGTTACTCTCCTAACTCTCCGTCTTTTATGAGTAATTGATAGCGCATCACTCTGTATCTAACCCGTGCTGTACCTGCCCTGGGATTGTTTGATGGGACAGTGTAGAGAACATAAGAACATAAGAAATAGGAGCAGGAGTAGGCCAATCGGCCCCTCGAGCCTGCTCCACCATTCAATAAGATCATGGCTGATCTGATCCTAACCTCAAATCTTCTATCACTCTGCATCCACCCGAACCCATGTGATCACCCGGGAGAGGCGAAAAACCAGATAAAGACCCAATGGCCAATTTGGGAGAAAAAAATCTGGGAAATTCCTCTCCGACCCATCTAGGCGATTGAAATTCTTCCAGGAGATCACTCTGTCCCTATATTTTCTACAGTACTTACCTTCTGTAAAGGCGATCTCCACCCCAGCCAGGAACAGGAATAAAACCATCTCCTGAAATCTAACACAGAATTAGAACACAGTAGGAGCAGAACAAGGCTACACGGTCCCTGGGCCCACTCCACTACCCACAGGGCCATGACCATTCCGAACCTAGACTCATGTCCAATTTCCTGCCCGCTCCCCGTAACCCTTAATTCCCTTTACTTCTAGGAAACTATCTATTTCTGTTTTAAATTTATTTAATGATGTAGCTTCCACAGCTTTCTGGGGCAGCAAATTCCACAAACCTACCACCCTCTGAGTGAAGAAGTTTCTCCTCATCTCAGTTTTTAATGAGCAGCCCCTTATTTTAAGATTATGCCCCCCAGTTCTAGTTTCACCCATCATTGGGAACATCCTCACCGCATCCACCCGATCAAGCCCCTTCACAATCTCATATGTTTCAATAAGATCGCCTCTCATTCTTCTGAACTCCAATGAGTAGAGTCCCAATCTACTCAACCTCTCCTCATATGACCACCCCCTCATCCCCGGGATTAACCGAGTGAACCTTCTTTGTACTGACTCGAGAGCAAGTATGTCTTTTCTTAAGTATGGACACCAAAACTGAATGCAGTATTCCAGGTGCGGTCTCACCAATACCTTGTACAACTGCAGCAATACCTCCCTGTTTTTATATTCCATCCCCCTAGCAATAAAAGCCAACATTCCATTGGCCTTCTTAATCACTTGCTGCACCTGCATACTAACTTTTTGAGTTTCGTGCACCAGGACCCCCAGATCCCTTTGTACTACAGTACTTTCCAGTTTCTTGCCATTAAGATAATAACTTGCTCTATGATTTTTCCTGCCAAAGTGCATAACCTCACACTTTCCAGTATTGTATTCCATCTGCCAAATCTCTGCCCACTTACTTAGCCTGTCTATGTCCCTTTGCAGGTTTTTTATGTCCTCCTCACTCACTACTTTCCGTCCCATCTTTGTATCATCTGCAAACTTTGATATGTTACACTCGGTCCCCTCCTCCAAATCGTTAATATAGATTGTAAAGAGTTGGGGACCCAGCACCGACCCCTGCGGAACACCACTCGCTACTGATTGCCAGTCTGAGAACGAACCATTTATCCCAACTCTCTGCTTTCTGTTAGTGAGCCAATCCTCCACCCACGCCAGAATATTACCCCCAATCCCGTGATTTTTTATCTTGAGCAATAATCTTTTGTGTGGCACCTTGTCAAATGCCTTTTGGAAGTCTAAATACACTACGTCCACTGGTTCCCCTTTAACCACCCTGTATGTTACTTCCTCAAAAAACTCAAGCAAATTTGTCAAACATGACTTCCCCTTCATGAAACCATGCTGAGTTTGTCCTATTAAATTATGTTTATCCAAATGTCCCGTTACTGTCTCCTTAATAATGGACTCTAACATTTTACCAACCACAGATGTGAGGCTAACAGGTCTATAGTTTCCAGCCTTCTGCCTACTACTCTTTTTACTCTGTATCTAACCCGTGCTGTACCTGCCCTGGAAGTGTTTGATGGGACAGTGTAGAGGGAGCTTTACTCTGTATCTAACCCGAGCTGGACCTGCCCTGGGAGTGTTTGATGGGACACTGTAGAGGGAGCTTTACTCTGTATCTAACCCGTGCTGTACCTGCCCTGGGAGTGTTTGATGGGACAGTGTAGAGGGAGCTTTACTCTGTATCTAACCCGTGCTGTACCTGCCCTGGGAGTGTTTGATGGGGACAGTGTAGTGGGAGCTTTACTCTGTATCTAACCCGTGCTGTACCTGCCCTGCGAGTGTTTGATGGGACAGTGTAGAGGGAGCTTTACTCTGTATCTAACCCATGCTGTACCTGCCCTGGGAGTGTTTGATGGGACAGTCTAGAGGGGGCTTTACTCTGGATCTAACCCATGCTGTACCTGCCCTGGGAGTGTTTGATGGGGACAGTGTAGAGGGAGCTTTACTCTGTATCTAACCCATGCTGCACCTGCCCTGGGAGTGTTTGCTGGGACACTGTAGAGGGAGCTTTACTCTGTATCTAACCCGTGCTGTACCTGCCCTGGGAGTGTTTGACGCGACAGTGTAGAGGGAGCTTCACACTGTATCTAACCGGTGCTGGACCTGCCCTGGGAGTGTTTGATCGGACAGTGTAGAGAGAGCTTTACTCTGTATCTAACCCGTGCTGTACCTGCCCTGGCACTGTTTGATGGGACAGTGTACAGGGAGCTTTACTCTGTATCTAACCCATGCTGTAGCTGCCCTGGGAGTGTTTGATGGGGACAGTGTAGAGGGAGCTTGACTCTGGATCTAACCCGTGCTGTACCTGCCCTTGGAGTGTTTGATGGGACAGTGTAGAGGGAGCTTTACTCTTTATCGAACCCCATGCTGTACCTGCCCTGGGAGTGTTTGAGGGACAGTGTAGAGGGAGCTTTACTCTGTATCTAACCCGTGCTGTACCTGCCCTGGGAGTGTTTGATGGGACAGTGTAGAGGGAGCTTTACTCTGTATCTAAGCCACGCTGTCCCTGCCCTGGGAGTGTTTGATGGGACAGTGTAGAGGGAGCTTTACTCTGTTTCTAGCCCGTGCTGTACCTGCCCTGGGAGTGTTTGATGCGACAGTGTAGAGGGAGCTTTACTCTGTATCTAACCCGTGCTGTACCTGCCCTGGGAGTGTTTGATGCGACAGTGTAGAGGGAGCTTTACTCTGTATCTAACCCGTGCTGTACCTGCCCTGGGAGTGTTTGATGGGACAGTGTAGAGGGAGATTTACTCGGTATCTAACCCGTGCTGTACCTGCCCTGGGAGTGTTTGATGGGACACTGTAGAGGGAGCTTTACTCTGTATCTAGCCCGTGCTGAACCTGCCCTGGGAGTGTTTGATGGGACAGTGTAGAGGGAGATTTACTCTGTATCTAACCCGTGCTGTACCTGCCCTGGGAGTGTTTGATGGGGACAGTGTAGTGGGAGCTTTACTCTGTATCTAACCAGTGCTGTACCCGCCCTGGGAGTGTTTGATGGGACAGTGTAGAGGGGCTTTACTCTGTATCTAACCCCGTGCTGTACCTGCCCTGGGAGTGTTTGATGGGACAGTGTAGAGGGAGCTTTACTCTGTATCTAACCCGTGCTGTACCTGCCCTGGGAGTGTTTGATAGGACAGTGTAGAGGGAGCTTTTCTCTGTATCTAACCCGAGCTGTACCTGCCCTGGGAGTGTTTGATGGGACAGTGTAGTGGGAGCTTTACTCTGTATCTAATTCGTGCTGTACCTGCCCTGGGAGTGTTTGATGGGACAGTGTAGAGGGAGCTTTACTCTGTATCTAACACGTGCTGTACCTGCCCTGGGAGTGTTTGACGCAACAGTGTAGAGGGAGCTTTACTCTGTATCTAACCCGTGCTGTACCTGCCCTGGGATTGTTTGATGGGACAGTGTAGCGGGAGCTTTACTCTGTATCTAACCCGTGCTGTACCTGCCCTGGGATTGTTTGATGGGACAGTGTAGTGGGAGCTTTACTCTGTATCTAACCCGTGCTGTAGCTGCCCTGGGAGTGTTTGATGGGACAGTGTAGAGGGAGTTTTACTCTGTATCTAACCCGTGCTGTACCTGCCCTGGGAGTGTTTGATGGGACAGTGTAGAGGGAGCTTTACTCTGTATCTAACCCGTGCTGTACCTGTCCTGGGAGTGTTTGATGGGACAGTGTAGAGGGAGATTTACTCTGTATCTAACCCGTGCTGCACCTGCCCTGGGAGTGTTTGATGGGACAGTGTAGAGGGAGCTTTACTCTGTATATAACCTCTGCTGTACCTGCCCTGGGAGTGTTTGATGGGACAGTGCAGAGGGAGCTTTACTCTGTATCTAACCCGTGCTGTACCTGCCCTGGGAGTGTTTGATGGGACAGTGTAGAGGGAGCTTTACTCTGTATGTAACCCGTGCTGTACCTGCCCTGGGAGTGTTTGATGGGACAGTGTAGAGCGAGCTTTACTCTGTATCTAACCCATGCTGTACCTGCGAGTGTTTGACGCGACAGTGTAGAGGGAGCTTTACTCTGTATCTAACCCGTGCTGTACCTGCCCTGGGAGTGTTTGATGGGACAGTGTCGAGGGAGCTTTACTCTGTATCTAACCCGTGCTGTACCTGCCCTGGGAGTGTTTGACGCAACAGTGTAGAGGGAGCTTTACTCTGTATCTAACCCGTGCTGTACCTGCCCTGGGATTGTTTGATGGGACATTGTCGCGGGAGCTTTACTCTGTATCTAACCCGTGCTGTACCTGCCCTGGGAGTGTTTGATGGGACAGTGTAGAGGGAGCTTTACTCTGTATCTAACCCGTGCTGTACCTGCCCTGGGAGTGTTTGATGGGACAGTGTAGAGGGAGCTTTACTCTGTATCTAACCCGTGCTGTACCTGCCCTGGCACTGTTTGATGGGACAGTGTAGAGGGAGCTTTACTCTGTATCTAACCCGTGCTGTACCTGCCCTGGGTGTTTTTGATGGGACAGTGTAGAGGGAGCTTTACTCTGTATCTAACCCGTGCTGTACCTGTCCTGGGAGTGTTTGATGGGACAGTGTAGAGGGAGCTTTACTCTGTATCTAACCCGTGCTGTACCTGCCCTGGGAGTGTTTGATGGGACAGTGTAGAGGGAGTTTTACTGTGTCTAACCCGTGCTGTACCTGCCCTGGGAGTGTTTGATGGGACAGTGTAGAGGGAGCTTTACTCTGTATCTAACCCGTGCTGTACCTGCCCTGGGAGTGTTTGATGGGACAGTGTGGAGGGAGCTTTACTCTGTATCTAACCCGTGCTGTACCTGCCCTGGGTGTTTTTGATGGGACAGTGTAGAGGGAGCTTTACTCTGTATCTAACCCGTGCTGTACCTGCCCTGGGTGTTTTTGATGGGACAGTGTAGAGGGAGCTTTACTGTGTCTAACCCGTGCTGTACCTGCCCTGGGAGTGTTTGATGGGACAGTGTAGAGGGAGCTTTACTCTGTATCTAACCCGTGCTGTACCTGCCCTGGGAGTGTTTGATGGGACAGTGTAGAGGGAGCTTTACTCTGTATCTAACCCGTGCTGTACCTGCCCTGGGAGTGTTTGATGGGACAGTGTAGAGGGAGCTTTACTGTGGATTTTGACTTCGTTTTCATTCAGGTTCATTGCACTATTTGCTGTGAATTAGTATCCAGTAGTGGCTGCTGGGATGTGGGCGTTTGGATGGGGGAAGCCAGGCTGCTGATTGGCCCTCCATGCTCGCATAGCCCGAATAATGGTCAGCAGAGGCGAGGGCGGTGGGTGGGGTGATGGCTGGAGTCAGAGGGGTCAGGGATACGGGCGGTAACGGTCAGTCGGGTTGAGGTCACTCCTCACCCTGTGCTAATCTCTCTCTCGCTGCAGATTTGACAGTGGTGACCTTTGACCCGGACACGGCCTCGAACCAGCTGGTGTTGTCAGGGGATGGGCGGAGTGCGGTCAGCTCGTTCTTGGAACCCCGGCGATACTCCGACCACCCGAAGTGTTTCAATCAGCTGCCCCAGGTGCTGGGCCTGCCGGAGTTGTCCAGCGGCCGCCATTACTGGGAGATGTGGATCACCGGGAGCCCGGTGCGGATTGGCCTAGCTTACAGCAACATGAGCCGCAAAGGCCGCGGCACCTCCTGCTTCCTTGGCTTCAACCACGCCTCCTGGTGCCTGGAGCTGGCCGAGGGCACTGGGACCGCCTGGCACGATAACCAGCCGGGCGATCTGCGGCCTGTCCCGTACCAGCGTATTGGCCTCTTCCTCGACTACACCGGCCAAGCCTTGTCTTTCTATGGCATCACCGACAGGGCTAACCTTCTGCACCGCTTCCAGGCCCCCTTCACTCAGCCTCTACTCCCCGCCTTCCAAATCAACAAGGCGGCCAGCGTCCGGATCGGGAACTAGAGCCGGAACACCGAGACCGGGTCCGGAGTCCAGATCGGGAACTAGAGCCAGGACCCTGGGACCGGAGTCCGGATCGGGAACTAGAACTAGAACCCTGGGACCGGAGTCCGGATCGGGAACTAGAGCCGGAACACTGAGACCGGGTCCGGAGTCCAGATCGGGAACTAGAACCAGGACCCTGGGACCGGAGTCCGGATCAGGAACTAGAGCCGGAACCCCGAGACCAGGTCTGAAGTCCGGATCGGGAACTAGAGCCAGAACCCCGAGACCGAGTCCGGATCGGGAACGAGAGCTGGAACACCGAGACCAGGTCCGGAGTCCGTATCGGGAAAGAGAGCCGGAACCCCGAGAGCAGATCCGGAGTCCGGATCGGGAAAGAGAGCCGGAACCCCGAGAGCAGATCCGGAGTCCGGATCGGGAATGAGAGCCGGAACCCCGAGACCGGGTCCGGAGTGGGAACGAGAGCCGGAACCCCGAGACCGGGTCCGGATCGGGAACGAGAGCCGGAACCCCGAGACCAGGTCCGGAGTCCGGATCGGGAACGAGAGCCGGAACACCGAGACCCAGGAGGGAGGGAGGGAGGGGGTAGGGGTGATGGAAGTGGGGACGAGGCCCTTTTTACATCATTGCAACTTGCTGGGTTACAATCCCGGGGCAGGTAGCTCACAGGACACGTCACTGTAATGTATCACATGGTTTGGTATGAGCATGCTCAGTTCGCTCTGGCCAAGCACATGGACGAACAATTCCTCTTGTCTCTGTCCTTCAATTGTTCCACCCACAGATATTACATTTTGGTGATGAGGATGGGATCCCAAAGCCAGTTTTAGGGATCACGGAAGGACAGTGTTCAACCTTCGAGTGGACAAGTTTAAGGTGAATTTGCGACACCTAAACTGAATTTTTGCGATGTTTTACAGGAAACATTTTTTTATCCGGGACCGACGTGGTGCCGGTTCATCAAAAATTCCGGATAACCGAATGTTATAGTAAAAGATACGGAGCTGAGCGCTCCGGATAAAGCAACAAACCCTGTTGCTTAGCAACAGGTTCAGAACAATGGCCACAAGTTCCAAGCGTATCTGTAGCTTAGCAACAGCTGCAGCCACACCCTTGCACAGCAACAGATCGAGGAAGGCAAGTAATAAAACTTACCTGAACCAACTCCTGAATTTTGCCGGTTAACCGAGATTTTCGGTTATTTAGGTGCCGGTAAATCGAAAGTTTCCTGTACCGTTAATGCTGATGCAGAATCATCTGTGCTTCCCCTTCGCGTGTATGTACACACAGCAACAGCGGTGTTGATTCTCACAGGTACACAGGGAGCGGCTGAGTCTCTGTTCATGTGATCAGGACAGTCATGGCCGCGCGTACAGGATTTATCGGAAGCCTCGGCCTGTATCACCGAGCTCGCGAACCATTCAGTTCTTACATTGAGCGAATGGAGATGATTTTTAAGGCCAATAACATTATTGAGACTAAAGGTGCTGAGGAGAATGTTCAAGCTCAAAATAAAGTAATTCGTGAACGGAAAAAAGCAATTTTTCTAACGGAGATCGGGCCAGATGTCTACGGAACTTTGACAAACCTACTCGCACCAGGGAAAGTGAAGGATGTGCCGTTTGAAGACATTGTCGAGAAACTCGAGGACCATTTCGACCCAAAGCCGATAGAAATAGCAGAGAGCTTCAAGTTTGGTACCAGTAACCAAAAACAAAGTGAAACCATCAGTGAGTACATTGTAGCTCTTAAAAACCTGTCTTTGCATTGTAACTTCGACACATTGTTGGGTCGTGCTTTGTGAGATAAGTTTGTGTGTGGACTGGTGGATGAGTGCATGCAGTCCAAGTTACTGAACACTCTGAACCTAACGTTTGACACAGCAGGCAAAATTGTCCCATCTATGGAGATGGCGTCTAAGAATGCGAGGGAGCTCTGTCCAACTCAAGTGACTGGGGCAGCGGAGGTCTACAGTCACAAAGCCACCGCCAAACCTAAAGGTGTGAGAACAAGTCAAAAGCATGTCAGTGGGAGCAGTTCAGTGAATTGTTATCGCTGCAAAGGAAATCACTCACCACAGTCCTGCCAATACACAAATGCGAAGTGTTTTCACTACCAGAAGCAAGGCCATATTTCAACAGCTTGCAGAACTAGATCGAAAGCAGGAAGTAAGAACCATTCTAGTGGCAATGCAAAGCAGCGACAACAAAAGGGAGGCGTTCACAATATTGAAGTGAACACACTTGATGTTGAAGAACTAGGCATCTACAGTATTTATACCACTAACGGCAATGCTAGCAGTCGTGAGAAAGACTTCCATACAAAACTTTTGATCAACGAGCAATATAATTGATGTGTATCAATACGGTGGTGGACTGCTCTATCGTGAGTAAGGACACAAATGAGAATAACTTTAATCAAATACCACTGACAAAGAGTACTGTAGAGTTAACCTACTCCAGAGAAACCCTAGAGACATGTGGACAAATGGAATGTACAGTTCAACACAATGGCCAGTCAGTAAAGCTGCCTATTGTAGCGAGCTACAACAACAGGCCAACCCTCAAGGGCAAAGACTGGTTGAGAAAGTTAAAACTAGACTGGAAAAACATCTTCAGTGTAGATGCATTGACACAACTCTGAACAAGTATAAAAGCATGTTCTCAGACAGTTATGAGGACATCACTGGGTATGACACACATATCCGCATCAAGTCCAACGCGAAGCCTGTCTATTGTAAGGCAAGGCCGGTCCCCTATGCATTGAAGTCAGGTGGAGGAAGAGCTAGAGAACTGAGAGAGAACGGAGTGCTCGTAAAAACTGACAGTGAATGGGCTACCCCGATTGTGGTAGTGCCCAAAGCAGACAGAACTGTACGCTTGTGCGGTGACTACAAAGTTACTATCAACCAAGCAGTTAACGATGAGCAGTACCCGTTACCTACATCACAAGATTTGTATGCAGCACTCTCAGGGTCAAAGGTTATCTCCAAGCTTGACCTGTCGCCGCTTACGCTCAGCTGAACGTTGACAAAGAGAGTCAACAGTATCTCACCATCAGCACACACAAGGGACTGTACTCACACACCGAGCTGCTGTATGGTGTAAAGTCCTCCCCCAAAATCTTCCAGGCTACGATGGATAAGATTTTGCAAGGAATTCCAAATTGTTTATGCAATCCTGACGATGTGCTGATCGCAACAAGCAGCAAGGAAGAAAATCTAGAAGTGTTAGATTTAGTGCTTCAAAGGTTGTATGCCCACAATGTCAAATTGAAAAGGAGCAAATGTGCTTTTGTGCAGCCCGAGGTTGTACCTTGGTCTGAAAGTTGATGCAAATTGTTTGCAACCAGTGAAGGAAAAGGTTGATGCTGTCATCAATGCTCCAAAGCCACAGAACGTGTCTGAGTTAAGATCTTTCCTTGGAATGATCCAGTACTACGCACGTTTCTTACCTGAGTTAGCGACCATGTTAGCTCCATTGCACAAGCTCCTCAAGAAGGATGTTCAGTGGAAGTGGGCGAAACCGCAACAGGAAGCTTACGATGCTTGTAAGAGAAGTCTCTCCAGCGATGCTCTACTTGTGCACTACGGCACAGAGTGTGAGCTTAAGTTAGTGTGTGATGCTTCCAGTTACGGTATGGGAGCTGTCATAAGCCACGTAAAGGATGACGGCCAAGAGAAACCAATCACAAACCCTCACAAAGAGCGAAAGAAACTACGCGCAAATTGAAAAGGAAGCACTCGCCATAGTGTTTGGAATCAAGAAATTCCAACAGTTCCTGATCGGCAGAAAGTTTACCCTGATAACCAATCACAAACCGCTCTTAGCAATATTGGGGCCCAAATCTGCCATCCCTGCAATGGCTGCATCAAGAATGCAACGTTGGGCAGTGTTGTTGTCACAATATGACTTCACGAGTGAATATCCCACTTCAGAGCAAAACGCAATCGCAGATGCCTTGTCCAGGTTGTCACATGAGGACTCGTGTTGGGAGTGAAGGTGAGATTTTCACGCTAGGTGCAGTTGACAAAGACTTTCCCGTGAATGGAACTGAGATTGCAGATGAGACTCAAAAGTACTCAGTACTGAAAAGAGTGAATGAAAACACCTTGAATGGATGAACTGATCAGTGTCTGGACACAGAGTTGAAACCATTCCATAACCGTCGAACTGAATTGTTTTGTGAGCCAGGTTGTATCAAGTGGGGAATCAGAGTGGTGGGACCTACTTCATTGAGAGATAGAATTCTGGCCGAACTTCATGCTGAACATCCAGGGGTTGTCAGTATGAAATCAATTGCAAGAAGCTGTGTTTACTGGCCTGGATTGGACAGTGATCTTGAACCACTTGATCATGAACACATACATGAGTTTGACTCAGTTCAGACTTTAGTAACTGAAGTACCAGGTTCACACAAGACTGAGATAGAAACAGGACCATCTTTGAGTTCGGAACCACAACAAAACAGCTCGAAAATCGGTTCAACACCAAAACCTTCTGTAAGGAGATCAGGAATGCTCCACAAACCTGTTATTAAACTGGATTTGGAGCTCATTTAAAAGAAAAAAAGCCGAGAGTTTTTGTGATGTGGTACATGTAATGCTGGGAAAGGTGGGACTGTAGTTTGTTGTATTTGAGAGGGGAATATGGACATTGTTTTAATGGGGAAAGCAGTATTATCACATGGTTTGTCACATGGTTTGGTATGAGCATGCTCAGTTCGCTCTGGCCTAGTAAAGCAAACACACGGACCAACAACTCATCCCGTCTCTGTCCTTCATTTGTTCCACCCACAGATATTAGTTACCACAACAACTGGTTGGAGAGGCAGACCTGCAGCCTCTGCTCTGTGTGTGTCTGAAGGAAAGTAAACAAAAGAGGAACTCGGCTAAACCACAGACTGTCTGGGGCAGGCTGCGTCCACAAACTGAACCACAAACCAAATACTGCGAGAGACCGGGCCGGGCCTAGCAATGGACCGGGCTGGGCCTAGCAACGGACCGGGCCGGGCCTAGCAACGGACCGGACCGGGCCGGGCCTAGCAACAGACCACGACCAGCCCTGCTGCAATATTCACTGGGGCTGCTGTTCCTTACAATGATTATCGAGCCCAGCACAATGTGTGTTGTGTTCACTAAAATTTTGGGGGGAAGGAAACCTGCTGTCATTTAGACTCAGAGAATGATCCAGCACAGAAGCCCATTCGGCCCATCGTGCCTGTGCCGGCTCTTTGAGCTCTCCAATTAGTCCCACTCCCCCCTGCTCTTTCCCCAGTGTCCTGCAAACTTTTCCCCTTCCAGTATTTCTCCAATTCCCTTTTGAAAGTTACTATTGAATCTGCTCCCACCGCCCTTTCAGGCAGCGCATTCCAGATCACAACAACTCGCTGTGGGAAAAAAAATCCTCATCGCCCCCCTGGTTCTTTTGCCAAATACCTTCAATCTGTGTCCTCTGGTTCCTGACCCTCCTGCCACTGGAAACATTATTTACTCCATCAAAACCCTTCATGATTTTGAACACCTCTATTAAATCTCCCCTTAACCTTCTCCACTTTTACCCAGTCTGGCCTATATGTGACTCCAGTCCCACACCCACATTAATTTCCCACTGAAGTGCCCGAGCAAGACACTCAGTTGCATCAAACAGTCACCAGCGGTTCATGAAGGCCGACCAACCACCACCTCCTAAGGGCAACTAGTGATGGCCAGTAAATGCCGGCCTTGGTCAGAGTCGCCCACATCCCGAGGATGACAAGGTTCTGGAGGAGGGACCGAGGGAGTCTCATTCGGCACAGTTGCCCCAGGCTTTCTAAATCCAGCATTTACATAGGAAACGGAGACGGAACATTTGATCAGATCACTTTAATCCAGTATAATATTTCAAGAAGCTTTCCAGGTGTGGGAGCATCACACGGCAGCTCGAAGCAAGAGTGGGGGGCGAGAGCGCGGGGGGGGCCAGAGAGCGAGAGCTCGAGGCGGGGGCGAGAGCGGGGTACAGGGCATGTTACAGGCGGGGTCGCCACTCGCGACAGAGAATCAGACGACAGACACTTGAAAAATAAATGAGAAGGTATTAAGCGGGTGTGAGGGAAATTGTAGATGGGGATCGTGCTGATCTGCCATGGTCACCAACTCCACAGTTATGGGGGCTCTCCCACTTTCTGACCCCAGGCAAATCCTGACTTTCCCAACCTCAATACAGATTTTCTTGATAAAACTTCTTCTGAACCACCTTCCTGGCGGCGGTCCTGAGAATTCCAACGATCATTTCCCACAATTGATGGCCCGTCTCCCCCACTGATCCCTCTCCCCCCCCCCCACTGACCCCTCTCCCCCCCCACTGACCCCCCCGACCCCTCACCCCCCCACTGACCCCTCACCCCCCCACTGACCCCTCTCCCCCCCCCCGACCCCTCACCCCCCCACTGACCCCTCACCCCCCCCACTGACCCCCGACCCCTCACCCCCCACTGACCCCTCACCCCCCCACTGACCCCTCACCCCCCCACTGACCCCTCACCCCCCACTGACCTCTCACCCCCCAGACCCCTCACCCCCCCACTGACCTCTCACCCCCCCACTGACCCCTCACCCCCCCCCCCCCCCACTGACCTCTCACCCCCCCACTGACCCCTCACCCCCCCACTGACCCCTCACCCCCCCACTGACCCCTCACCCCCCCCACTGACCTCTCACCCCCCACTGACCCCTGACCCCCCCACTGACCCCTCACCCCCCCCCCCACTGACCCCTCACCCCCCCACTGACCCCTCACCCCCCCCCACTGACCCCTCACCCCCCCCCACTACCACCAACTCAGCCAATCCGCCGACACCCTCCCCGAAGTCGCACTCCCCGGGGGCTCAGAGAGGTTGTATCTCCACACTGGGCCGGGCCGGTCACTGCACCGGGATTAATACCTGGGAGCCCCCAACCAGCTTCGACCCACAGACCGTGTAAGATGGCCGAGGCACAGCACCTGTATAAGGGGAGGGGGAGGGGGCCCAGGACAGGACAACCCCGTCTGCTGCAGGCCCCAAGCAGGGCCTCTGTTGTGAGGGGCAGGGGGAGGGTATCAGAGGGGGAGGAGTCTTGCATCTCTCTGATGAAGATTGCAGCTCACCAGCAAAGCCCCAAGTCACAGGGCCGGTCCAATATAGCAACATATACATAAATAACTCAACAGGTGTGACTGCAGAGTCAGGAGGTGCTCCTCACTGCTCCCTGGAGATTGGCACGCAGCATCCTTGGTTCAAACACATGTTCCAAACCTGAAAAAACAGCCACCGTAATTTTAGAATTTGCAGGAACAGGAAAGAGCTACTTAGTCTATTCATTCTCCCCCATCCCCACCTACCCCCCCCATCCCCCAACCCCACCTTCCCACCCTCTCCCCATATCCCTCAACCCCACCTACCCACTTTCTCCCCATATCCCTAACCCTACCCACCTTCTCCCCACATCCCCAACCCCATCTACCCACCCTCTCCCCATATCCCCAACCCCATCTACCCACCTTCTCCCCACATCCCCAACCCCACCTACCCACCCTCTCCCCATATCCCTCAACCCCACCTACCCACTTTCTCTCCATATCCCTAACCCTACCCACCTTCTCCCCATATCCCCAACCCCATCTACCCCCATATCCCTCAACCCCACCTACCCACTTTCTCCCCATATCCCTAACCCTACCCACCTTCTCCCCATATCCCCAACCCCATCTACCCACCCTCTCCCCATATCCCCAACCCCATCTACCCACCCTCTCCCCATATCCCCAACCCCATCTACCCACCTTCTCCCCACATCCCCAACCCCACCTACCCACCCTCTCCCCATATCCCTCAACCCCACCCACCTTCTCCCCATATCCCCCTACCCACCTTCTCCCCATATCCCCAACCCCATCTACCCACCTTCTCCCCATATCCCCACCTACCCCCCATATCTCCAACCCCACCCACCTTCTCCCCATATCCCCCTACCCCACCTACCCACCTTCTCCCCATATCTCCAACCCCACCCACCTTCTCCCCATATCCCCCTACCCCACCTACCCACCTTCTCCCCATATCTCCAAACCCACCCACCCCCCATATCTCCAAACCCACCCACCCACCTTCTCCCCATATCTCCAACTCCACCCACCCACCTTCTCCCCATATCTCCAACTCCACCCACCCACCTTCTCCCCATATCTCCAACCCCACCTACCCACCTTCTCCCCATATCTCCAACCCCACCCACCCACCTTCTCCCCAACCTGAAAAAACGAAGGAAAAGGGAATGGACTCGGCTCGACTTCTCAATCCGTCAGTTTCCCTTCCCCACTCACCGTGGCGGCTGGAGCCTTGCTTTCTCTCTCAGGCCCACTGGTCCTCCTCCTCCTCCTCCGAGATCTCCTTGAAGATGGATTGTGGGTCCTGTTTCAGCGACCACTCGATCGCCTGCACTTCCTGTTCAGAGGGAGGAGGCAGCACAGCCCTGAAACCAGAGTCGATGGCCTCAATCCGCTGCTGTACCCGACTCTCAAACTCCTCCTTGCTGCTCAACACTTGTTCCATGATCATTTTCCGGGCATCATCGCAGCCCTGTCGCAGCTGTTGGCGCTCGGTGTGAAATTCCGCACCCTCTGGGTCCAGGGTGATGAGTCGCCCCAGGCTGGACACTCGGCTCATCAGGTACTTTGTAGAAATCTCCACGTAGGTTCTGGAGATCATGTGGACCAGGCAGGAGATGTTGGTCGCCTGAAAGGCTTGGGCGTAAATTAAGTCTTTGATGAGCTTTTGCTGGCTGTAGCCCTGGATTCCTTGGATTTCTTCGCTGTGCACGATGAACTTTTTCAGGGACTTGGTAAGGCAAATGTTGATCAAGTTGGAAACCATCTCAAAGAAGTGGATCATCTTGGTCCACTGTTCTCGCACCCGGCCCAACGCGTCCAGGCCCTGGGCCAACATCTTCAGCGTGGTGTTGAAGTTGATCTTCGTCACCTGGCATGTCCTCATCATGATCAGGATATCGTCCAGCTCCTTGTTGTTCTGCTTCAAGTCTTGGAAGCTCCTCTCATACTCTGCCCGGGTGCTATCCAAGTGCGCTTTGGCGTTCTCGATCTTGAACCTGGCCTGTGTCACCACGGTTTGGACCATGCTCTTGTCCTCGGGGTCGTGCACCCCAGCTGCGCTGGACAGGTTTGGGGCGTTCGGGGGGAGCACAGACGAGCTGCTGGAGGCCGTGCACCCCACAGTGAACTTCAGCACTTTGCCGTACAGCTCGCCGATCCTCACGGCCATATTCTCCATCTGCTCTTCACTGGGCTTTTCACACTGACCGATCTCCTCCAGCTTCTCACAAATGGCAATCCCCTTCCTGCACAGAGTGAGGGCCGCCTGCTTCGGGCTGCAGTCCTCCTCCAGGTTGATCTCCGTTTTAATCCTCTGGAACATGCGCCTGGAGATGTCCGAGTTCACACCGCCAGTCGCGCGGTCCAGCAGTTTCTTCAGACTGAGCTCGGCGTCCTCAGAGAGCAGGTCCTGCAGCTTCACTGTGGCTATCAGCAGGCCACTGGACTTTGATAGGACATTGTTGGCAGCCACTGGGTCCAGCTCAACCTGCTGCGGTGAAGGGTTGGCTTGGTCCTTCTTCTTCACCTTTTCTGCGATGACATTGCCAATGTTGGCCAAAGTCTCCACCACGGTGATGGAGAGACTCACCGGGTCAGCCGTGACCATCGACATGAAGCCCGACACAAGGCTGCTGACCAGATTGATTGAGTTCTGCACCGCAAACAGGCCCATGACCCCCCACTCGCTGGGTGCGGACTCCAGCGCGTCCTTGTAGGCGTTGTGGGCCTCCTCCACCTCTTTGGTCATCCTGGTGAAATATTCTTCCACCTGCCTCTTGTCCTTCTCCGCGGTGGCCTTTCGAAGCGTGGACTCCTCCAGGGCCTGCTGGACCTCCTTGGACTCACTCTCGTACGCACCCTTGGCGCTGGTGCAGGCCTCCAGCAGCTCATGGATTAGGTCGGTGACAGAGGAGAAGTCCTTCTCCACCTCCTGGGCTAGTCCCAGACACTCGTCAGCAACGGTCTTGATGCAGTTCAGCTGAAGAGGCAGGATCTTCTCCAGGACCTTCTGGTCACCTTCCATCAAGGTCGTCACTGTATTCTTCATGTGCGTGGGGACGCTCTGGGAGTGAAGCCGAATCTGGTCCATGTTCTTATGGGCCAAGTTAAAGGTTTTCCAGCCCTGGTTACTAACCTGCATCAGGCAGGCGCGGAAGGATTCGGGATACTTGACGTGTTGGTATTGTCGGTCCGGGGTGTGCTTGTTTACAGGGAAGTCACAGGCGGAAGAGATGATGATCAGTTCACCTAGAATGGCGATGGAGGTGGGGGCCGGCATCAGGAACTCCTCCCAGTTGGCATAGGGTTGCATCATGAGCATGTTGTCCCTCCTCACTTCCTCAGCCTTGGTCTGTTTCCGGAAAGCATTGTTGATGCTTGCCAAAAGGTTCTCATCTTTGCTCGCCATGGTGACTCCTGTTACTCCCCTGGTGAGAGAGAGTGGGCTGTTACACAACTAAAGTACACCAACACTTGCACTTCCAGAACACCTTCTCCGAGTGAAAGGCTCTTCACACTCAATCAATTACTTTCAATAGCAACAAACTCAACAACCACCTTTTCACAAAGTAAGATCCCACAAACAGAAACTCTGGGACCGGGTGGGTGGCTCCAGGACCGGGGGGGGGGGGTGGCGGCTCCGGGACCGGGGGGGGGGTGGCTCCGGGACCGGGGGGGGGGTGGCAGCTCCGGGGCCGGGGCGGGGGGTGGCTCCGGGACCCGGGGGGGGGGGTGGCTCTGGGACCAGTGGGGGGGGGGGGTGGCTCCGGGACCGGGGGGTGGCTCTGGGACCTGGGGGTTGGGGGGGTGGCTCCGGGACCAGGGGGGGGGGGGGGGTGGCTCCGGGACCGGGGGGTGGCTCTGGGACCAGTGGGGGGAGGGGGTGGCTCCGGGACCGGGGGGTGGCTCTGGGACCAGTGGGGGGGGGGTGGCTCCGGGACTCGGGGGTGGCTCTCAGACCAGGGGCCCACGGGGTCGCTCTTGCCTCAGTTTCACTCTGATTGGATCAGGCTCTCAATGAACGGGGATCTCCCTCCCCAGACAGGTCACTAAAATCACTTCCTACGTGAAACTTAGAATTTTTTTTTTAAATTACACATAAAAAGGAACTGGAACAGCCAGAACTCTGCGTAAAAGCAACCCGATCAGTCAGTGTTCAAGTCTTAGTGTCATTCTTAGAAATCAGCAAACTGTCAGTAACGGTGTCAGTGTGAGAGTGAGCGACGGTGTCAGTGTGAGAGTGAGTGACAGTGTCAGTGTGAGAGAGAGTGACAGTGTCAGTGTGAGAGTGAGTGACAGTGTCAGTGAGAGTGAGTGACAGTGTCAGTGTGAGAGTGAGTGACAGTGTCAGTGTGAGAGAGAGTGACAGCGTCAGTGTGAGAGAGAGTGACAGTGTCAGTGAGAGTGAGTGACAGTTTCAGTGTGAGAGAGAGTGACAGTGTCAGTGTGAGAGTGAGTGACGGTGTCAGTGTGAGAGTGAGCGACGGTGTCAGTGTGAGAGAGAGTGACAGCGTCAGTGTGAGAGAGAGTGTCAGTGAGAGTGAGTGACAGTTTCAGTGTGAGAGTGAGTGACAGTGTCAGTGTGAGAGTGAGCGACAGTGTCAGTGTGAGAGTGAGCGACGGCGTCAGTGTGAGAGTGAGTGTCAGTGTGAGAGTGAGTGTCAGTGTGAGAGTGAGTGACAGTGTCAGTGTGAGAGTGAGTGACAGTGTCAGTGTGAGAGTGAGCGACAGTGTCAGTGTGAGAGTGAGCGACAGTGTCAGTGTGAGAGTGAGCGACAGTGTCAGTGTGAGAGTGAGCGACGGTGTCAGTGTGAGAGTGAGTGACAGTGTCAGTGTGAGAGTGAGTGACAGTGTCAGTGTGAGAGTGAGCGACAGTGTCAGTCTGAGAGTGAGCGACAGCGTCAGTGTGAGAGTGAGCGACAGCGTCAGTGTGAGAGTGAGCGACAGCGTCAGTGTGAGAGTGACAGTGTCAGTGTGAGAGTGACAGTGTCAGTGTGAGAGTGAGCGACAGTGTCAGTGTGAGAGAGAGTGACAGTGTCAGTGTGAGAGTGAGCGACGGTGTCAGTGTGAGAGTGAGTGACGGTGTCAGTGTGAGAGTGAGTGACGGTGTCAGTGTGAGAGTGAGTGACGGTGTCAGTGTGAGAGTGAGCGACGGTGTCAGTGTGAGAGTGAGCGACGGTGTCAGTGTGAGAGTGAGCGACGGTGTCAGTGTGAGAGTGAGCGACGGTGTCAGTGTGAGAGTGAGCGACGGTGTCAGTGTGAGAGTGAGTGACAGTGTCAGTGTGAGAGAGAGTGACAGTGTCAGTGTGAGAGTGAGCGACGGCATCAGTGTGAGAGTGAGTGACAGTGTCAGTGTGAGAGTGAGCGACGGTGTCAGTGTGAGAGTGAGTGACAGTGTCAGTGTGAGAGTGAGCGACAGTGTCAGTGTGAGAGTGAGTGACAGTGTCAGTGTGAGAGTGAGTGACAGTGTCAGTGTGAGAGTGAGTGACGGTGTCAGTGTGAGAGTGACAGTGTCAGTGTGAGAGTGAGTGACAGTGTCAGTGAGAGAGTGAGTGACAGTGTCAGTGTGAGAGTGAGCGACAGTGTCAGTGTGAGAGTGAGTGACAGTGTCAGTGTGAGAGTGAGTGACAGTGTCAGTGTGAGAGTGAGCGACAGCGTCAGTGTGAGAGTGAGTGACAGTGTCAGTGTGAGAGTGAGTGACAGTGTCAGTGTGAGAGTGAGTGACAGTGTCAGTGTGAGAGTGAGTGACAGCGTCAGTGTGAGAGTGAGTGACAGTGTCAGTGTGAGAGTGAGTGACAGCGTCAGTGTGAGAGTGAGTGACAGTGTCAGTGTGAGAGTGAGCGACGGTGTCAGTGTGAGAGTGAGCGACGGTGTCGGTGTGAGAGAGAGTGACAGCGTCAGTGTGAGAGTGAGTGACAGCGTCAGTGTGAGATTGAGTGACAGTGTCAGTGTGAGAGTGACAGTGTCAGTGTGAGAGTGAGTGTCAGTGTGAGAGTGAGTGACAGTGTCAGTGTGAGAGTGAGTGACAGCGTCAGTGTGAGAGTGAGTGTCAGTGTGAGAGTGAGTGACAGTGTCAGTGTGAGAGAGAGTGACGGTGTCAGTGTGAGAGAGTGACGGTGTCAGTGTGAGAGAGAGTGACGGTGTCAGTGTGAGAGAGTGACGGTGTCAGTGTGAGAGTGAGTGACAGCGTCAGTGTGAGAGTGAGTGACAGTGTCAGTGTGAGAGAGAGTGACAGTGTCAGTGTGAGAGTGAGTGACAGTGTCAGTGTGAGAGTGAGCGACGGCGTCAGTGTGAGAGTGAGCGACAGTGTCAGTGTGAGAGTGAGCGACAGTGTCAGTGTGAGAGTGAGTGACAGTGTCAGTGTGAGAGAGAGGGACAGTGTCAGTGTGAGAGTGAGCGACAGTGTCAGTGTGAGAGTGAGTGACGGTCAGTGTGAGAGTGAGCGACGGCGTCAGTGTGAGAGTGAGCGACAGCGTCAGTGTGAGAGAGAGTGACAGTGTCAGTGTGAGAGAGAGTGACAGTGTCAGTGTGAGAGTGAGTGACAGTGTCAGTGTGAGTGACAGTGTCAGTGTGAGAGTGAGTGACAGTGTCAGTGTGAGAGTGAGTGACGGTGTCAGTGTGAGAGAGAGTGACAGTGTCAGTGTGAGAGTGAGTGACAGTGTCAGTGTGAGAGTGAGTGACAGTGTCAGTGTGAGTGACAGTGTCAGTGTGAGAGTGAGTGACAGTGTCAGTGTGAGAGTGAGTGACAGTGTCAGTGTGAGAGAGTGACAGTGTCAGTGTGAGAGTGAGTGACAGTGTCAGTGTGAGAGTGAGTGACAGTGTCAGTGTGAGAGTGAGTGACAGTGTCAGTGTGAGAGAGAGTGACAGCGTCAGTGTGAGAGTGACAGTGACAGTGTGAGAGTGAGCGACAGCGTCAGTGTGAGAGTGAGTGACAGTGTCAGTGTGAGAGTGAGCGACAGTGTCTGTGTGAGAGTGAGCGACGGTGTCAGTGTGAGAGTGAGTGACAGTGTCAGTGTGAGAGTGAGTGACAGTGTCAGTGTGAGAGTGAGTGACAGTGTCAGTGTGAGAGTGAGTGACAGTGTCAGTGTGAGAGTGAGTGACAGCGTCAGTGTGAGAGTGAGTGACGGTGTCAGTGTGAGAGTGAGTGACGGTGTCAGTGTGAGAGTGAGTGACAGTGTCAGTGTGAGAGTGAGCGACAGCGTCAGTGTGAGAGTGAGCGACAGCGTCAGTGTGAGAGTGAGTGACAGTGTCAGTGTGAGAGTGACAGTGTCAGTGTGAGAGAGAGTGACAGTGTCAGTGTGAGAGAGAGTGACAGCGTCAGTGTGAGAGAGAGTGACAGCGTCAGTGTGAGAGAGAGTGACAGTGTCAGTGACAGTGTCAGTGTGAGAGTGAGTGACAGTGTCAGTGTGAGAGTGAGTGACAGTGTCAGTGTGAGAGAGAGTGACAGTGTCAGTGTGAGAGAGAGTGACAGTTTCAGTGTGAGAGTGAGTGACAGTGTCAGTGTGAGAGAGAGTGACAGTGTCAGTGTGAGAGAGTGACGGTGTCAGTGTGAGAGTGAGTGACGGCGTCAGTGTGAGAGTGAGTGACAGTGTCAGTGTGAGAGGGAGTGACGGTGTCAGTGTGAGAGAGTGACAGTGTCAGTGTGAGAGTGAGTGACAGTGTCAGTGTGAGAGTGAGCGACGGTGTCAGTGTGAGAGAGTGAGTGTCAGTGTGAGAGTGAGTGACAGTGTCAGTGTGAGAGTGAGCGACAGTGTCAGTGTGAGAGTGAGCGACGGTGTCAGTGTGAGAGTGAGTGACGGTGTCAGTGTGAGAGTGAGCGACGGCGTCAGTGTGAGAGTGAGCGACGGTGTCAGTGTGAGAGACGGTGTCAGTGTGAGAGTAAGCGACGGTGTCAGTGTGAGAGTGAGCGACAGTGTCAGTGTGAGAGTGAGTGACAGTGTCAGTGTGAGAGTGAGTGACGGTGTCAGTGTGAGAGTGAGTGACGGTGTCAGTGTGAGAGTGAGCGACGGCGTCAGTGTGAGAGTGAGCGACAGCGTCAGTGTGAGAGAGAGTGACAGTGTCAGTGTGAGAGTGAGTGACAGTGTCAGTGTGAGTGACAGTGTCAGTGTGAGAGTGAGTGACAGTGTCAGTGTGAGAGTGAGTGACGGTGTCAGTGTGAGAGAGAGTGTGAGAGTGAGCGACAGCGTCAGTGTGAGAGAGAGTGACAGTGTCAGTGTGAGAGAGAGTGACAGTGTCAGTGTGAGAGTGAGTGACAGTGTCAGTGTGAGTGACAGTGTCAGTGTGAGAGTGAGTGACAGTGTCAGTGTGAGAGTGAGTGACGGTGTCAGTGTGAGAGAGAGTGACAGTGTCAGTGTGAGAGTGAGTGACAGTGTCAGTGTGAGAGTGAGTGACAGTGTCAGTGTGAGAGTGAGTGACAGTGTCAGTGTGAGAGTGAGTGACAGTGTCAGTGTGAGTGACAGTGTCAGTGTGAGAGTGAGTGACAGTGTCAGTGTGAGAGTGAGTGACAGTGTCAGTGTGAGAGAGTGACAGTGTCAGTGTGAGAGTGAGTGACAGTGTCAGTGCGAGAGTGAGTGACAGTGTCAGTGTGAGAGTGAGTGACAGTGTCAGTGTGAGAGAGAGTGACAGCGTCAGTGTGAGAGTGACAGTGACAGTGTGAGAGTGAGCGACAGCGTCAGTGTGAGAGTGAGTGACAGTGTCAGTGTGAGAGTGAGCGACAGTGTCTGTGTGAGAGTGAGCGACGGTGTCAGTGTGAGAGTGAGTGACAGTGTCAGTGTGAGAGTGAGTGACAG
Source organism: Somniosus microcephalus (assembly GCF_052327205.1). Classification (NCBI taxonomy): domain Eukaryota; kingdom Metazoa; phylum Chordata; class Chondrichthyes; order Squaliformes; family Somniosidae; genus Somniosus; species Somniosus microcephalus. Next base: position 7,538,701 of record NC_140989.1, read on the forward strand.
TGTCAGTGTGAGAGTGAGTGACAGCGTCAGTGTGAGAGTGAGTGACGGTGTCAGTGTGAGAGTGAGTGACGGTGTCAGTGTGAGAGTGAGTGACGGTGTCAGTGTGAGAGTGAGTGACGGTGTCAGTGTGAGAGTGAGCGACAGTGTCAGTGTGAGAGTGAGCGACAGCGTCAGTGTGAGAGTGAGTGACAGTGTCAGTGTGAGAGTGACAGTGTCAGTGTGAGAGAGAGTGACAGTGTCAGTGTGAGAGAGAGTGACAGCGTCAGTGTGAGAGAGAGTGACAGCGTCAGTGTGAGAGAGAGTGACAGTGTCAGTGAGAGTGAGTGACAGTGTCAGTGTGAGAGTGAGTGACAGTGTCAGTGTGAGAGTGAGTGACAGTGTCAGTGTGAGAGAGAGTGACAGTGTCAGTGTGAGAGAGAGTGACAGTTTCAGTGTGAGAGAGAGTGACAGTGTCAGTGTGAGAGAGTGACGGTGTCAGTGTGAGAGTGAGTGACGGCGTCAGTGTGAGAGTGAGTGACAGTGTCAGTGTGAGAGGGAGTGACGGTGTCAGTGTGAGAGAGTGACAGTGTCAGTGTGAGAGTGAGTGACAGTGCCAGTGTGAGAGTGAGTGACAGTGTCAGTGTGAGAGTGAGTGACAGTGTCAGTGTGAGAGTGAGTGACAGTGTCAGTGTGAGAGTGAGTGACAGTGTCAGTGTGAGAGTGAGTGACAGTGTCAGTGTGAGAGTGAGTGACAGTGTCAGTGTGAGAGTGACAGCATCAGTGTGAGAGTGAGCGACAGTGTCAGTGTGAGAGTGAGCGACAGCGTCAGTGTGAGAGAGAGTGACAGCGTCAGTGTGAGAGTGAGCGACAGCGTCAGTGTGAGAGTGAGCGACGGTGTCAGTGTGAGAGTGAGCGACGGTGTCAGTGTGAGAGTGAGCGACGGTGTCAGTGTGAGAGTGAGCGACGGTGTCAGTGTGAGAGTGAGCGACGGTGTCAGTGTGAGAGTGAGCGACGGTGTCAGTGTGAGAGTGAGCGACGGTGTCAGTGTGAGAGTGAGCGACGGTGTCAGTGTGAGAGTGAGCGACGGTGTCAGTGTGAGAGTGAGCGACGGTGTCAGTGTGAGAGTGAGTGACGGTGTCAGTGTGAGAGTGAGTGACGGTGTCAGTGTGAGAGTGAGTGACGGCGTCAGTGTGAGAGTGAGTGACGGCGTCAGTGTGAGAGTGAGTGACAGTGTCAGTGTGAGAGTGAGTGACAGTGTCAGTGTGAGAGTGAGTGACAGTGTCAGAGTGAGAGTGAGCGACAGTGTCAGTGTGAGAGTGAGCGACAGTGTCAGTGTGAGAGTGAGCGACAGTGTCAGTGTGAGAGTGAGCGACAGTGTCAGTGTGAGAGTGAGCGACAGTGTCAGTGTGAGAGTGAGCGACAGTGTCAGTGTGAGAGTGAGCGACGGCGTCAGTGTGAGAGTGAGCGACGGCGTCAGTGTGAGAGTGAGCGACAGCGTCAGTGTGAGAGTGAGTGACAGTGTCAGTGTGAGAGTGAGTGAGTGTCAGTGTGAGAGAGAGCGACAGTGTCAGTGTGAGAGTGAGCGACGGTGTCAGTGTGAGAGTGAGCGACAGTGTCAGTGTGAGAGTGAGTGACAGTGTCAGTGTGAGAGTGAGTGACAGTGTCGGTGTGAGAGTGAGTGACAGTGTCAGTGTGAGAGAGAGTGACAGTGTCAGTGTGAGAGTGAGCGACAGCGTCAGTGTGAGAGAGAGTGACGGTGTCAGTGTGAGAGTGAGCGACGGCGTCAGTGTGAGAGTGAGTGACAGTGTCAGAGTGAGAGAGAGCGACAGTGTCAGTGTGAGAGTGAGTGACAGTGTCAGTGTGAGAGTGAGTGACAGTGTCAGTGTGAGAGTGAGTGACAGCGTCAGTGAGAGTGAGTGACGGTGTCAGTGTGAGAGTGAGCGACGGTGTCAGTGTGAGAGTGAGCGACGGTGTCAGTGTGAGAGTGAGCGACGGTGTCAGTGTGAGAGTGAGCGACGGCGTCAGTGTGAGAGTGAGCGACAGTGTCAGTGTGAGAGTGAGCGACGGTGTCAGTGTGAGAGTGAGTGACGGTGTCAGTGTGAGAGTGAGTGACGGTGTCAGTGTGAGATTGAGCGACGGCGTCAGTGTGAGAGTGAGCGACGGCGTCAGTGTGAGAGTGAGCGACAGTGTCAGTGTGAGAGTGAGTGACAGTGTCAGTGTGAGAGTGAGCGACGGTGTCAGTGTGAGAGTGAGCGACGGTGTCAGTGTGAGAGTGAGCGACAGTGTCAGTGTGAGAGTGAGTGACAGTGTCAGTGTGAGAGTGAGTGACGGTGTCAGTGTGAGAGTGAGCGACGGTGTCAGTGTGAAAGTGAGCGACGGTGTCAGTGTGAGAGTGAGTGACAGTGTCAGTGTGAGAGTGAGCGACAGCGTCAGTGTGAGAGTGAGTGACAGCATCAGTGTGAGAGTGAGTGACAGCGTCAGTGTGAGAGAGAGTGACAGTGTCAGTGTGAGAGTGAGTGACAGTGTCAGTGTGAGAGTGAGTGACGGTGTCAGTGTGAGAGTGAGCGACAGCATCAGTGTGAGAGTGAGTGACAGTGTCAGTGTGAGAGTGAGTATCAGTGTGAGAGTGAGCGACAGCGTCAGTGTGAGAGTGAGTGACGGTGTCAGTGTGAGAGTGAGCGACAGCGTCAGTGTGAGAGTGAGTGACAGCATCAGTGTGAGAGTGAGTGACAGCGTCAGTGTGAGAGAGAGTGACAGTGTCAGTGTGAGAGTGAGTGACAGTGTCAGTGTGAGAGTGAGTGACAGTGTCAGTGTGAGAGTGAGTGACGGTGTCAGTGTGAGAGTGAGCGACAGCATCAGTGTGAGAGTGAGTGACAGTGTCAGTGTGAGAGTGAGTATCAGTGTGAGAGTGAGCGACAGCGTCAGTGTGAGAGTGAGTGACGGTGTCAGTGTGAGAGTGAGCGACAGCGTCAGTGTGAGAGTGAGCGACAGTGTCAGTGTGAGAGTGAGCGACGGTGTCAGTGTGAGAGTGAGTGACAGTGTCAGTGTGAGAGTGACAGTGTCAGTGTGAGAGTGAGTGACAGTGTCAGTGTAAGAGTGAGTGACAGTGTCAGTGTGAGAGTGAGTGACAGTGTCAGTGTGAGAGTGAGCGACAGTGTCAGTGTGAGAGTGAGTGACAGTGTCAATGTGAGAGTGAGTGACAGCGTCAGTGTGAGAGTGAGTGACAGCATCAGTGTGAGAGAGAGTGACAGTGTCAGTGTGAGAGTGAGCGACAGCGTCAGTGTGAGAGTGAGTGACAGTGTCAGTGTGAGAGTGAGCGACAGTGTCAGTGAGAGTGAGTGACAGTGTCAGTGTGAGAGTGAGCGACAGTGTCAGTGAGAGTGAGTGACGGTGTCAGTGTGAGAGTGAGCGACAGTGTCAGTGTGAGAGTGAGCGACAGCGTCAGTGTGAGAGTGAGTGACGGCGTCAGGGTGAGAGTGAGTGACGGTGTCAGTGTGAGAGTGAGTGACAGTGTCAGTGAGAGTGAGTGACGGTGTCAGTGTGAGAGTGAGCGACAGTGTCAGTGTGAGAGTGAGCGACAGCGTCAGTGTGAGAGTGAGCGACAGCGTCAGTGTGAGAGTGAGTGACGGTGTCAGTGTGAGAGTGAGCGACAGTGTGAGAGTGAGCGACAGCGTGAGAGTGAGCGACAGCGTCAGCGTGAGAGTGAGCGACAGCGTCAGTGTGAGAGTGAGTGACAGTGTCAGTGTGAGAGTGAGTGACAGTGTGAGAGTGAGCGACAGCGTCAGTGTGAGAGTGAGCGACAGTGTGAGAGTGAGCGACAGCGTCAGTGTGAGAGTGAGTGACAGTGTCAGTGTGAGAGTGAGTGACAGTGTCAGTGTGAGAGTGAGTGACGGTGTCAGTGTGAGAGTGAGCGACAGTGTCAGTGTGAGAGAGAGTGACGGTGTCAGTGTGAGAGAGAGTGACAGTGTCAGTGTGAGAGAGAGTGAGTGACAGCGTCAGTGTGAGAGTGAGCGACAGTGTCAGTGTGAGAGTGAGAGACAGCGTCAGTGTGAGAGTGAGCGACAGTGTCAGTGTGAGAGTGAGCGACAGCGTCAGTGTGAGAGTGAGCGACAGTGTCAGTGTGAGAGAGAGTGACAGCGTCAGTGTGAGAGAGAGTGACAGTGTCAGTGTGAGAGTGAGTGACGGTGTCAGTGTGAGAGTGAGCGACGGTGTCAGTGTGAGTGAGTGACAGTGTGAGAGTGAGTGACAGTGTCAGTGTGAGAGAGAGTGACAGTGTCAGTGTGAGAGAGAGTGACAGTGTCAGTGTGAGAGAGAGTGACGGCGTCAGTGTGAGAGTGAGCGACGGCGTCAGTGTGAGAGTGAGTGACGGTGTCAGTGAGAGTGAGAGTGACGGTGTCAGTGTGAGAGAGAGTGACAGTGACAGTGTGAGAGTGAGTGACAGTGTGAGAGTGAGTGACAGTGTCAGTGTGAGAGTGAGCGACAGTGTCAGTGTGAGAGTGAGTGACGGTGTCAGTGTGAGAGTGAGCGACGGTGTCAGTGTGAGAGTGAGCGACAGTGTCAGTGTGAGAGAGAGTGACAGTGTCAGTGTGAGAGTGAGCGACGGTGTCAGTGTGAGAGAGAGTGACGGTGTCAGTGTGAGAGTGAGCGACAGTGTCAGTGTGAGAGTGAGTGACGGTGTCAGTGTGAGAGTGAGCGACGGTGTCAGTGTGAGAGTGAGCGACAGTGTCAGTGTGAGAGAGAGTGACAGTGTCAGTGTGAGAGTGAGCGACGGTGTCAGTGTGAGAGAGAGTGACGGTGTCAGTGTGAGAGTGAGCGACAGCGTCAGTGTGAGAGTGAGTGACAGCATCAGTGTGAGAGTGAGTGACAGCGTCAGTGTGAGAGAGAGTGACAGTGTCAGTGTGAGAGTGAGTGACAGTGTCAGTGTGAGAGTGAGCGACGGTGTCAGTGTGAGAGTGAGTGACAGTGTCAGTGTAAGAGTGAGTGACAGTGTCAGTGTGAGAGTGAGTGACAGTGTCAGTGTGAGAGTGAGCGACAGTGTCAGTGTGAGAGTGAGTGACAGTGTCAATGTGAGAGTGAGTGACAGCGTCAGTGTGAGAGTGAGTGACAGCGTCAGTGTGAGAGAGAGTGACAGTGTCAGTGTGAGAGTGAGCGACAGCGTCAGTGTGAGAGTGAGTGACAGTGTCAGTGTGAGAGTGAGCGACAGTGTCAGTGAGAGTGAGTGACAGTGTCAGTGTGAGAGTGAGCGACAGTGTCAGTGAGAGTGAGTGACGGTGTCAGTGTGAGAGTGAGCGACAGTGTCAGTGTGAGAGTGAGCGACAGCGTCAGTGTGAGAGTGAGTGACGGCGTCAGGGTGAGAGTGAGTGACGGTGTCAGTGTGAGAGTGAGTGACAGTGTCAGTGAGAGTGAGTGACGGTGTCAGTGTGAGAGTGAGCGACAGTGTCAGTGTGAGAGTGAGCGACAGCGTCAGTGTGAGAGTGAGCGACAGCGTCAGTGTGAGAGTGAGTGACGGTGTCAGTGTGAGAGTGAGCGACAGTGTGAGAGTGAGCGACAGCGTGAGAGTGAGCGACAGCGTCAGCGTGAGAGTGAGCGACAGCGTCAGTGTGAGAGTGAGTGACAGTGTCAGTGTGAGAGTGAGTGACAGTGTGAGAGTGAGCGACAGCGTCAGTGTGAGAGTGAGTGACAGTGTCAGTGTGAGAGTGAGTGACGGTGTCAGTGTGAGAGTGAGCGACAGTGTCAGTGTGAGAGAGAGTGACGGTGTCAGTGTGAGAGAGAGTGACAGTGTCAGTGTGAGAGAGAGTGAGTGACAGCGTCAGTGTGAGAGTGAGCGACAGTGTCAGTGTGAGAGTGAGAGACAGCGTCAGTGTGAGAGTGAGCGACAGTGTCAGTGTGAGAGTGAGCGACAGCGTCAGTGTGAGAGTGAGCGACAGTGTCAGTGTGAGAGAGAGTGACAGCGTCAGTGTGAGAGAGAGTGACAGTGTCAGTGTGAGAGTGAGTGACGGTGTCAGTGTGAGAGTGAGCGACGGTGTCAGTGTGAGTGAGTGACAGTGTGAGAGTGAGTGACAGTGTCAGTGTGAGAGAGAGTGACAGTGTCAGTGTGAGAGAGAGTGACAGTGTCAGTGTGAGAGAGAGTGACGGCGTCAGTGTGAGAGTGAGCGACGGCGTCAGTGTGAGAGTGAGTGACGGTGTCAGTGAGAGTGAGAGTGACGGTGTCAGTGTGAGAGAGAGTGACAGTGTCAGTGTGAGAGAGAGTGACAGTGACAGTGTGAGAGTGAGTGACAGTGTGAGAGTGAGTGACAGTGTCAGTGTGAGAGTGAGCGACAGTGTCAGTGTGAGAGTGAGTGACGGTGTCAGTGTGAGAGTGAGCGACGGTGTCAGTGTGAGAGTGAGCGACAGTGTCAGTGTGAGAGAGAGTGACAGTGTCAGTGTGAGAGTGAGCGACGGTGTCAGTGTGAGAGAGAGTGACGGTGTCAGTGTGAGAGTGAGCGACAGTGTCAGTGTGAGAGTGAGTGACGGTGTCAGTGTGAGAGTGAGCGACGGTGTCAGTGTGAGAGTGAGCGACAGTGTCAGTGTGAGAGAGAGTGACAGTGTCAGTGTGAGAGTGAGCGACGGTGTCAGTGTGAGAGAGAGTGACGGTGTCAGTGTGAGAGTGAGCGACAGCGTCAGTGTGAGAGTGAGTGACAGCATCAGTGTGAGAGTGAGTGACAGCGTCAGTGTGAGAGAGAGTGACAGTGTCAGTGTGAGAGTGAGTGACAGTGTCAGTGTGAGAGTGAGTGACGGTGTCAGTGTGAGAGTGAGCGACAGCATCAGTGTGAGAGTGAGTGACAGTGTCAGAGTGAGTGACAGTGTCAGTGTGAGAGTGAGTATCAGTGTGAGAGTGAGCGACAGCGTCAGTGTGAGAGTGAGTGACGGTGTCAGTGTGAGAGTGAGCGACAGCGTCAGTGTGAGAGTGAGCGACAGTGTCAGTGTGAGAGTGAGCGACGGTGTCAGTGTGAGAGTGAGTGACAGTGTCAGTGTGAGAGTGACAGTGTCAGTGTGAGAGTGAGTGACAGTGTCAGTGTGAGAGTGAGTGACCGTGTCAGTGTAAGAGTGAGTGACAGTGTCAGTGTGAGAGTGAGTGACAGTGTCAGTGTGAGAGTGAGCGACAGTGTCAGTGTGAGAGTGAGTGACAGTGTCAATGTGAGAGTGAGTGACAGCGTCAGTGTGAGAGTGAGTGACAGCATCAGTGTGAGAGAGAGTGACAGTGTCAGTGTGAGAGTGAGCGACAGCGTCAGTGTGAGAGTGAGTGACAGTGTCAGTGTGAGAGTGAGCGACAGTGTCAGTGAGAGTGAGTGACAGTGTCAGTGTGAGAGTGAGCGACAGTGTCAGTGAGAGTGAGCGACGGTGTCAGTGTGAGAGTGAGCGACAGTGTCAGTGTGAGAGTGAGCGACAGCGTCAGTGTGAGAGTGAGTGACGGCGTCAGGGTGAGAGTGAGCGACGGTGTCAGTGTGAGAGTGAGCGACAGTGTCAGTGTGAGAGAGAGTGACAGTGTCAGTGAGAGTGAGTGACGGTGTCAGTGTGAGAGTGAGTGACAGTGTCAGTGAGAGTGAGTGACGGTGTCAGTGTGAGAGTGAGCGACAGTGTCAGTGTGAGAGTGAGCGACAGCGTCAGTGTGAGAGTGAGTGACGGTGTCAGTGTGAGAGTGAGCGACAGTGTGAGAGTGAGCGACAGCGTGAGAGTGAGCGACAGCGTCAGCGTGAGAGTGAGCGACAGCGTCAGTGTGAGAGTGAGTGACAGTGTCAGTGTGAGAGTGAGTGACAGTGTGAGAGTGAGCGACAGCGTCAGTGTGAGAGTGAGCGACAGTGTGAGAGTGAGCGACAGCATCAGTGTGAGAGTGAGTGACAGTGTCAGAGTGAGTGACAGTGTCAGTGTGAGAGTGAGTATCAGTGTGAGAGTGAGCGACAGCGTCAGTGTGAGAGTGAGTGACGGTGTCAGTGTGAGAGTGAGCGACAGCGTCAGTGTGAGAGTGAGCGACAGTGTCAGTGTGAGAGTGAGCGACGGTGTCAGTGTGAGAGTGAGTGACAGTGTCAGTGTGAGAGTGACAGTGTCAGTGTGAGAGTGAGTGACAGTGTCAGTGTGAGAGTGAGTGACCGTGTCAGTGTAAGAGTGAGTGACAGTGTCAGTGTGAGAGTGAGTGACAGTGTCAGTGTGAGAGTGAGCGACAGTGTCAGTGAGAGTGAGTGACAGTGTCAGTGTGAGAGTGAGCGACAGTGTCAGTGAGAGTGAGCGACGGTGTCAGTGTGAGAGTGAGCGACAGTGTCAGTGTGAGAGTGAGCGACAGCGTCAGTGTGAGAGTGAGTGACGGCGTCAGGGTGAGAGTGAGCGACGGTGTCAGTGTGAGAGTGAGCGACAGTGTCAGTGTGAGAGAGAGTGACAGTGTCAGTGAGAGTGAGTGACGGTGTCAGTGTGAGAGTGAGTGACAGTGTCAGTGAGAGTGAGTGACGGTGTCAGTGTGAGAGTGAGCGACAGTGTCAGTGTGAGAGTGAGCGACAGCGTCAGTGTGAGAGTGAGCGACAGCGTCAGTGTGAGAGTGAGTGACGGTGTCAGTGTGAGAGTGAGCGACAGTGTGAGAGTGAGCGACAGCGTGAGAGTGAGCGACAGCGTGAGAGTGAGCGACAGCGTCAGCGTGAGAGTGAGCGACAGCGTCAGTGTGAGAGTGAGTGACAGTGTCAGTGTGAGAGTGAGTGACAGTGTGAGAGTGAGCGACAGCGTCAGTGTGAGAGTGAGCGACAGTGTGAGAGTGAGCGACAGCGTCAGTGTGAGAGTGAGTGACAGTGTCAGTGTGAGAGTGAGTGACAGTGTCAGTGTGAGAGTGAGTGACGGTGTCAGTGTGAGAGTGAGCGACAGTGTCAGTGTGAGAGAGAGTGACGGTGTCAGTGTGAGAGAGAGTGACAGTGTCAGTGTGAGAGAGAGTGAGTGACAGCGTCAGTGTGAGAGTGAGCGACAGTGTCAGTGTGAGAGTGAGAGACAGCGTCAGTGTGAGAGTGAGCGACAGTGTCAGTGTGAGAGTGAGCGACAGCGTCAGTGTGAGAGTGAGCGACAGTGTCAGTGTGAGAGAGAGTGACAGCGTCAGTGTGAGAGAGAGTGTCAGTGTGAGAGTGAGTGACGGTGTCAGTGTGAGAGTGAGCGACGGTGTCAGTGTGAGTGAGTGACAGTGTGAGAGTGAGTGACAGTGTCAGTGTGAGAGAGAGTGACAGTGTCAGTGTGAGAGAGAGTGACAGTGTCAGTGTGAGAGAGAGTGACAGCGTCAGTGTGAGAGTGAGCGACGGCGTCAGTGTGAGATTGAGTGACGGTGTCAGTGAGAGTGAGAGTGACAGTGTCAGTGTGAGAGAGAGTGACAGTGACAGTGTGAGAGTGAGTGACAGTGTCAGTGTGAGAGTGAGCGACAGTGTCAGTGTGAGAGTGAGTGACGGTGTCAGTGTGAGAGTGAGCGACGGTGTCAGTGTGAGAGTGAGCGACAGTGTCAGTGTGAGAGAGAGTGACAGTGTCAGTGTGAGAGTGAGCGACGGTGTCAGTGTGAGAGAGAGTGACGGTGTCAGTGTGAGAGTGAGTGACAGTGTCAGTGTGAGAGTGAGCGACAGTGTCAGTGTGAGAGTGAGCGACGGCGTCAGTGTGAGAGTGAGCCACGGCGTCAGTGTGAGAGTGAGCCACGGCGTCAGTGTGAGAGTGAGCGACGGTGTCAGTGTGAGAGTGAGCGACGGTGTCAGTGTGAGAGTGAGTGACGGTGTCAGTGTGAGAGTGAGCGACGGTGTCAGTGTGAGAGTGAGTGACGGTGTCAGTGTGAGAGTGAGTGACAGTGTCAGTGTGAGAGTGAGTGACAGTGTCAGTGTGAGAGTGAGTGACAGTGTCAGTGTGAGAGTGAGCGACGGTGTCAGTGTGAGAGTGAGCGACGGTGTCAGTGTGAGAGTGAGCGACAGTGTCAGTGTGAGAGTGAGCGACAGTGTCAGTGTGAGAGTGAGCGACGGCGTCAGTGTGAGAGTGAGCGACGGCGTCAGTGTGAGAGTGAGCGACAGCGTCAGTGTGAGAGTGAGTGACAGTGTCAGTGTGAGAGTGAGCGACGGTGTCAGTGTGAGAGTGAGCGACGGTGTCAGTGTGAGAGTGAGCGACAGTGTCAGTGTGAGAGTGAGTGACAGTGTCAGTGTGAGAGTGAGCGACGGTGTCAGTGTGAAAGTGAGCGACGGTGTCAGTGTGAGAGTGAGTGACGGTGTCAGTGTGAGAGTGAGCGACAGCGTCAGTGTGAGAGTGAGTGACAGCATCAGTGTGAGAGTGAGTGACAGCGTCAGTGTGAGAGAGAGTGACAGTGTCAGTGTGAGAGTGAGTGACAGTGTCAGTGTGAGAGTGAGTGACAGTGTCAGTGTGAGAGTGAGTGACAGTGTCAGTGTGAGAGTGAGTGACGGTGTCAGTGTGAGAGTGAGCGACAGCGTCAGTGTGAGAGTGAGAGACAGTGTCAGTGTGAGAGTGAGCGACAGTGTCAGTGTGAGAGTGAGCGACAGCGTCAGTGTGAGAGTGAGTGACAGTGTCAGTGTGAGAGTGAGCGACGGTGTCAGTGTGAGAGTGAGTGACAGTGTCAGTGTGAGAGTGAGCGACAGTGTCAGTGTGAGAGAGAGTGACAGTGTCAGTGTGAGTGAGTGAGTGTCAGTGTGAGAGTGAGCGACGGTGTCAGTGAGAGAGAGTGACAGTGTCAGTGTGAGAGTGAGTGACAGTGTCAGTGTGAGAGTGAGTGACAGTGTCAGTGTGAGAGTGAGTGACAGTGTCAGTTTGAGAGTGAGTGACAGTGTCAGTGTGAGAGTGAGTGACAGTGTCAGTGTGAGAGTGAGTGACAGTGTCAGTGTGAGAGTGAGTGACAGTGTCAGTATGAGAGTGAGTGACAGTGTCAGTGTGAGAGAGAGTGAAAGCGTCAGTGTGAGAGAGAGTGACAGTGTCAGTGTGAGAGTGAGTGACAGTGTCATTGTGAGAGAGAGTGACAGCGTCAGTGTGAGAGTGAGCGACAGCGTCAGTGTGAGAGTGAGCGACAGCGTCAGTGTGAGAGTGAGTGACAGTGTCAGTGATAGTGAGTGACAGTGTGAGAGTGAGTGACAGTGTCAGTGTGAGAGTGAGCGACAGTGTCAGTATGAGAGTGAGTGACAGTGTCAGTGTGAGAGTGAGCGACAGTGTCAGTGTGAGAGTGAGTGACAGTGTCAGTGTGAGAGTGAGTGACAGTGTCAGTGTGAGAGTGAGTGACAGTGTCAGTGTGAGAGTGAGTGACGGTGTCAGTGTGAGTGAGTGACAGTGTCAGTGTGAGAGTGAGTGACAGTGTCAGTGTGAGAGTGAGTGACAGTGTCAGTGTGAGAGTGAGCGACAGTGTCAGTGTGAGTGAGTGACAGTGTCAGTGTGAGAGTGAGTGACAGTGTCAGTGTGAGAGTGAGTGACAGTGTCAGTGTGAGAGTGAGCGACAGTGTCAGTGTGAGAGTGACAGTGTGAGAGTGAGAGTGAGCGACAGTGTCAGTGTGAGAGTGAGTGACAGTGTCAGTGTGAGAGTGAGTGACAGTGTCAGTGTGAGAGAGAGTGACAGTGTCAGTGTGAGAGAGAGTGACAGTGTCAGTGTGAGAGTGAGCGACGGCGTCAGTGTGAGAGTGAGTGACGGCGTCAGTGTGAGAGAGAGTGACGGTGTCAGTGAGAGAGTGAGTGACAGTGTCAGTGTGAGAGTGAGTGACAGTGTCAGTGAGAGAGTGAGTGACAGTGTCAGTGTGAGAGTGAGTGACAGTGTCAGTGTGAGAGTGAGTGACAGTGTCAGTGTGAGAGTGAGTGACAGTGTCAGTGAGAGAGTGAGTGACAGTGTCAGTGTGAGAGTGAGCGACAGTGTCAGTGTGAGAGTGAGCGACAGTGTCAGTGTGAGAGTGAGCGACAGTGTCAGTGTGAGAGTGAGCGACAGTGTCAGTGTGAGAGTGAGCGACAGTGTCAGTGTGAGAGTGAGCGACAGTGTCAGTGTGAGAGTGAGCGACAGTGTCAGTGTGATAGTGAGCGACAGTGTCAGTGTGATAGTGAGCGACAGTGTCAGTGTGAGAGTGAGCGACGGCGTCAGTGTGAGAGTGAGCGACAGCGTCAGTGTGAGAGTGAGTGACAGCATCAGTGTGAGAGTGAGTGACAGCGTCAGTGTGAGAGAGAGTGACAGTGTCAGTGTGAGAGTGAGTGACAGTGTCAGTGTGAGAGTGAGTGACAGTGTCAGTGTGAGAGTGAGTGACGGCGTCAGTGTGAGAGTGAGTGACAGTGTCAGTGTGAGAGTGAGTGACGGCGTCAGTGTGAGAGTGAGCGACAGCGTCAGTGTGAGAGTGAGTGACAGTGTCAGTGTGAGAGTGAGTGACAGTGTCAGTGTGAGAGTGAGTGACAGTGTCAGTGTGAGAGTGAGCGACAGCGTCAGTGTGAGAGTGAGTGACGGTGTCAGTGTGAGAGTGAGCGACAGCATCAGTGTGAGAGTGAGCGACAGTGTCAGTGTGAGAGTGAGCGACGGTGTCAGTGTGAGAGTGAGTGACAGTGTCAGTGTGAGAGTGACAGTGTCAGTGTGAGAGTGAGTGACAGTGTCAGTGTGAGAGTGAGTGACAGTGTCAGTGTGAGAGTGAGTGACAGTGTCAGTGTGAGAGTGAGTGACAGTGTCAGTGTGAGAGTGAGCGACAGTGTCAGTGTGAGAGTGAGTGACAGTGTCAGTGTGAGAGTGAGTGACAGCGTCAGTGTGAGAGTGAGTGACAGCATCAGTGTGAGAGAGAGTGACAGTGTCAGTGTGAGAGTGAGCGACAGCGTCAGTGTGAGAGTGAGTGACAGTGTCAGTGTGAGAGTGAGCGACAGTGTCAGTGTGAGAGTGAGCGACAGTGTCAGTGAGAGTGAGTGACGGTGTCAGTGTGAGAGTGAGCGACAGTGTCAGTGAGAGAGTGAGCGACAGCGTCAGTGTGAGAGTGAGTGACGGTGTCAGTGTGAGAGTGAGCGACAGTGTCAGTGTGAGAGTGAGTGACAGTGTCAGTGTGAGAGTGAGCGACAGTGTCAGTGTGAGAGTGAGCGACGGTGTCAGTGTGAGAGTGAGCGACAGTGTCAGTGTGAGAGAGAGTGACAGTGTCAGTGAGAGTGAGTGACGGTGTCAGTGTGAGAGTGAGTGACAGTGTCAGTGAGAGTGAGTGACGGTGTCAGTGTGAGAGTGAGCGACAGTGTCAGTGTGAGAGTGAGCGACAGTGTGAGAGTGAGCGACAGCGTCAGTGTGAGAGTGAGTGACAGTGTCAGTGTGAGAGTGAGTGACGGTGTCAGTGTGAGAGTGAGTGACAGTGTCAGTGTGAGAGTGAGTGACAGTGTGAGAGTGAGCGACAGCGTCAGTGTGAGAGTGAGCGACAGTGTGAGAGTGAGCGACAGTGTCAGTGTGAGAGTGAGTGACAGTGTCAGTGTGAGAGTGAGTGACGGTGTCAGTGTGAGAGTGAGTGACAGTGTCAGTGTGAGAGAGAGTGACGGTGTCAGTGTGAGAGAGAGTGTCAGTGTGAGAGTGAGAGTGAGTGACAGCGTCAGTGTGAGAGTGAGCGACAGTGTCAGTGTGAGAGTGAGAGTGAGTGACAGCGTCAGTGTGAGAGTGAGCGACAGTGTCAGTGTGAGAGTGAGTGACAGTGTCAGTGTGAGAGAGAGTGACAGTGTCAGTGTGAGAGTGAGCGACAGCGTCAGTGTGAGAGAGAGTGACAGCGTCAGTGTGAGAGAGAGTGACAGTGTCAGTGTGAGAGTGAGTGACGGTGTCAGTGTGAGAGTGAGCGACGGTGTCAGTGTGAGAGAGAGTGACGGTGTCAGTGTGAGAGAGAGTGACAGCGTCAGTGTGAGAGTGAGCGACGGCGTCAGTGTGAGAGTGAGTGACGGTGTCAGTGAGAGTGAGAGTGACAGTGTCAGTGTGAGAGAGAGTGACAGTGACAGTGTGAGAGTGAGTGACAGTGTGAGAGTGAGTGACAGTGTCAGTGTGCGAGTGAGTGACAGTGTCAGTGTGAGAGTGAGCGACAGTGTCAGTGTGAGAGTGAGTGACGGTGTCAGTGTGAGAGTGAGCGACGGTGTCAGTGTGAGAGTGAGCGACAGTGTCAGTGTGAGAGAGAGTGACAGTGTCAGTGTGAGAGTGAGCGACGGTGTCAGTGTGAGAGAGAGTGACGGTGTCAGTGTGAGAGTGAGTGACAGTGTCAGTGTGAGAGTGAGTGACGGTGTCAGTGTGAGAGTGAGCGACGGCGTCAGTGTGAGAGTGAGCCACGGTGTCAGTGTGAGAGTGAGCGACAGTGTCAGTGTGAGAGTGAGTGACGGTGTCAGTGTGAGAGTGAGTGACAGTGTCAGTGTGAGAGTGAGCGACAGTGTCAGTGTGAGAGTGAGTGACAGTGTCAGTGTGAGAGTGAGCGACAGTGTCAGTGTGAGAGTGAGTGACAGTGTCAGCGTGAGAGAGAGTGACGGTGTCAGTGTGAGAGTGAGCGACAGTGTCAGTGTGAGAGTGAGTGACGGTGTCAGTGTGAGAGTGAGCGACAGTGTCAGTGTGAGAGTGAGTGACAGTGTCAGTGTGAGAGAGAGTGACGGTGTCAGTGTGAGAGTGAGCGACAGTGTCAGTGTGAGAGTGAGTGACGGTGTCAGTGTGAGAGTGAGCGACAGTGTCAGTGTGAGAGTGAGTGACAGTGTCAGTGTGAGAGTGAGCGACGGTGTCAGTGTGAGAGAGAGTGACAGTGTCAGTGTGAGAGTGAGTGACAGTGTCAGTGTGAGAGTGAGTGACAGTGTCAGTGTGAGAGAGAGTGACAGCGTCAGTGTGAGAGAGAGTGACAGTGTCAGTGTGAGAGTGAGTGACAGTGTCAGTGTGAGAGAGAGTGACAGCGTCAGTGTGAGAGTGAGCGACAGCGTCAGTGTGAGAGTGAGCGACAGCGTCAGTGTGAGAGTGAGTGACAGTGTCAGTGATAGTGAGTGACAGTGTGAGAGTGAGTGACAGTGTCAGTGTGAGAGTGAGCGACAGTGTCAGTGTGAGAGTGAGTGACAGTGTCAGTGTGAGAGTGAGCGACAGTGTCAGTGTGAGAGTGAGTGACAGTGTCAGTGTGAGAATGAGTGACAGTGTCAGTGTGAGAGTGAGTGACAGTGTCAGTGTGAGAGTGAGTGACGGTGTCAGTGTGAGTGAGTGACAGTGTCAGTGTGAGAGTGAGTGACAGTGTCAGTGTGAGAGTGAGTGACAGTGTCAGTGTGAGAGTGAGCGACAGTGTCAGTGTGAGTGAGTGACAGTGTCAGTGTGAGAGTGAGTGACAGTGTCAGTGTGAGAGTGAGTGACAGTGTCAGTGTGAGAGTGAGTGTCAGTGTGAGAGTGAGCGACAGTGTCAGTGTGAGAGTGAGCGACAGTGTCAGTGTGAGAGTGACAGTGTGAGAGTGAGAGTGAGCGACAGTGTCAGTGTGAGAGTGAGTGACAGTGTCAGTGTGAGAGAGAGTGACAGTGTCAGTGTGAGAGAGAGTGACAGTGTCAGTGTGAGAGTGAGCGACGGCGTCAGTGTGAGAGTGAGTGACGGTGTCAGTGTGAGAGAGAGTGACAGTGTCAGTGAGAGAGTGAGTGACAGTGTCAGTGTGAGAGTGAGCGACAGTGTCAGTGTGAGAGTGAGCGACAGTGTCAGTGTGAGAGTGAGCGACAGTGTCAGTGTGAGAGTGAGTGACAGTGTCAGTGTGAGAGTGAGCGACGGCGTCAGTATGAGAGAGAGAGTGAGCGACAGTGTCAGTGTGAGAGAGAATGACAGTGTCAGTGTGAGAGTGAGTGACAGTGTCAGTGTGAGAGTGAGTGACAGTGTCAGTGTGAGAGTGAGTGACAGTGTCAGTGTGAGAGTGAGTGACAGTGTCAGTGTGAGAGTGAGTGACAGTGTCAGTGTGAGAGTGAGTGACAGTGTCAGTGTGAGAGTGAGTGACAGCGTCAGTGAGAGTGAGCGACGGTGTCAGTGTGAGAGTGAGCGACAGTGTCAGTGTGAGAGTGAGTGACAGTGTCAGTGTGAGAGTGAGTGACAGTGTCAGTGTGAGAGTGAGCGACAGTGTCAGTGACAGTGTCAGTGTGAGAGTGAGTGACAGTGTCAGTGTGAGAGTGAGCGACGGTGTCAGTGTGAGAGTGAGCGACGGTGTCAGTGTGAGAGTGAGCGACAGTGTCAGTGTGAGAGTGAGTGACAGTGTCAGTGTGAGAGTGAGCGACGGTGTCAGTGTGAGAGTGAGCGACAGTGTCATTGTGAGAGTGAGTGACAGTGTCAGTGTGAGAGTGAGTGACAGTGTCAGTGTGTGAGTGAGCGACGGCGTCAGTATGAGAGAGAGTGACCGCGTCAGTGTGAGAGTGAGTGACAGTGTCAGTGTGAGAGTGAGCGACGGTGTCAGTGTGAGAGTGAGCGACGGTGTCAGTGTGAGAGTGAGTGACAGTGTCAGTGTGAGAGTGAGAGACAGCGTCAGTGTGAGAGTGAGCGACGGTGTCAGTGTGAGAGTGAGTGACAGTGTCAGTGTGAGAGTGAGCGACAGTGTCAGTGTGAGAGAGAGTGACAGTGTCAGTGTGAGAGTGAGTGACAGTGTCAGTGTGAGAGTGAGCGACGGTGTCAGTGTGAGAGTGAGCGACAGTGTCAGTGTGAGAGTGAGCGACAGCGTCAGTGTGAGAGTGAGTGACAGTGTCAGTGTGAGAGAGAGTGACAGTTTCAGTGTGAGAGTGAGCGACGGTGTCAGTGTGAGAGTGAGCGACAGTGTCAGTGTGAGAGTGAGTGACAGTGTCAGTGTGAGAGAGAGTGACAGTTTCAGTGTGAGAGTGAGCGACAGTGTCAGTGTGAGAGTGAGCGACAGTGTCAGTGTGAGAGTGAGCGACAGTGTCAGTGTGAGAGTGAGGGACAGTGTCAGTGTGAGAGTGAGTGACAGTGTCAGTGTGAGAGTGAGCGACAGCGTCAGTGTGAGAGTGAGTGACAGTGTCAGTGTGAGAGTGAGTGACGGTGTCAGTGTGAGAGTGAGCGACGGTGTCAGTGTGAGAGTGAGTGACAGTGTCAGTGTGAGAGTGAGTGACAGTGTCAGTGTGAGAGTGAGTGACAGTGTCAGTGTGAGTGAGTGACAGTGTCAGTGTGAGAGTGAGTGACAGTGTCAGTGTGAGAGAGAGTGACAGTGTCAGTGTGAGAGTGAGTGACAGTGTCAGTGTGAGAGTGAGCGACGGTGTCAGTGTGAGAGTGAGTGACAGTGTCAGTGTGAGAGTGAGTGACAGTGTCAGTGTGAGAGTGAGTGACAGCGTCAGTGAGAGTGAGCGACGGTGTCAGTGTGAGAGTGAGCGACAGTGTCAGTGTGAGAGTGAGTGACAGTGTCAGTGTGAGAGTGAGTGACAGTGTCAGTGTGAGAGTGAGCGACAGTGTCAGTGACAGTGTCAGTGTGAGAGTGAGTGACAGTGTCAGTGTGAGAGTGAGCGACGGTGTCAGTGTGAGAGTGAGCGACGGTGTCAGTGTGAGAGTGAGCGACAGTGTCAGTGTGAGAGTGAGTGACAGTGTCAGTGTGAGAGTGAGTGACAGTGTCAGTGTGAGAGTGAGCGACGGTGTCAGTGTGAGAGTGAGCGACAGTGTCAGTGTGAGAGTGAGTGACAGTGTCAGTGTGAGAGTGAGTGACAGTGTCAGTGTGTGAGTGAGCGACGGCGTCAGTATGAGAGAGAGTGACCGCGTCAGTGTGAGAGTGAGTGACAGTGTCAGTGTGAGAGTGAGCGACGGTGTCAGTGTGAGAGTGAGCGACGGTGTCAGTGTGAGAGTGAGTGACAGTGTCAGTGTGAGAGTGAGAGACAGCGTCAGTGTGAGAGTGAGCGACGGTGTCAGTGTGAGAGTGAGTGACAGTGTCAGTGTGAGAGTGAGCGACAGTGTCAGTGTGAGAGTGAGTGACAGTGTCAGTGTGAGAGAGAGTGACGGTGTCAGTGTGAGAGTGAGCGACGGTGTCAGTGTGAGAGTGAGCGACAGTGTCAGTGTGAGAGTGAGCGACAGCGTCAGTGTGAGAGTGAGTGACAGTGTCAGTGTGAGAGAGAGTGACAGTTTCAGTGTGAGAGTGAGCGACGGTGTCAGTGTGAGAGTGAGCGACAGTGTCAGTGTGAGAGTGAGTGACAGTGTCAGTGTGAGAGAGAGTGACAGTTTCAGTGTGAGAGTGAGCGACAGTGTCAGTGTGAGAGTGAGCGACAGTGTCAGTGTGAGAGTGAGCGACAGTGTCAGTGTGAGAGTGAGGGACAGTGTCAGTGTGAGAGTGAGTGACGGTGTCAGTGTGAGAGTGAGCGACAGTGTCAGTGTGAGAGTGAGTGACAGTGTCAGTGTGAGAGTGAGTGACAGTGTCAGTGTGAGTGAGTGACAGTGTCAGTGTGAGAGTGAGTGACAGTGTCAGTGTGAGAGAGAGTGACAGTGTCAGTGTGAGAGTGAGTGACAGTGTCAGTGTGAGAGTGAGCGACGGTGTCAGTGTGAGAGTGAGTGACAGTGTCAGTGTGAGAGAGAGTGACAGTGTCAGTGTGAGAGTGAGTGACAGTGTCAGTGTGAGAGAGAGTGACAGTGTCAGTGTGAGAGTGAGCGACGGTGTCAGTGTGAGAGTGAGCGACGGTGTCAGTGTGAGAGTGAGCGACGGTGTCAGTGTGAGAGTGAGCGACGGTGTCAGTGTGAGAGTGAGCGACGGCGTCAGTGTGAGAGTGAGCGACGGCGTCAGTGTGAGAGTGACGGTGTCAGTGTGAGAGAGAGTGACGGTGTCAGTGTGAGAGTGAGTGACAGTGTCAGTGTGAGAGTGAGCGACAGTGTCAGTGTGAGAGTGAGTGACAGTGTCAGTGTGAGAGAGAGTGACAGTGTCAGTGTGAGAGTGAGCGACGGTGTCAGTGTGAGAGTGAGCGACAGTGTCAGTGTGAGAGTGAGCGACAGCGTCAGTGTGAGAGTGAGTGACAGTGTCAGTGTGAGAGAGAGTGACAGTTTCAGTGTGAGAGTGAGCGACGGTGTCAGTGTGAGAGTGAGCGACGGCGTCAGTGTGAGAGTGACGGTGTCAGTGTGAGAGAGAGTGACGGTGTCAGTGTGAGAGTGAGTGACAGTGTCAGTGTGAGAGTGAGCGACAGTGTCAGTGTGAGAGTGAGTGACAGTGTCAGTGTGAGAGAGAGTGACAGTGTCAGTGTGAGAGTGAGCGACGGTGTCAGTGTGAGAGTGAGCGACAGTGTCAGTGTGAGAGTGAGCGACAGCGTCAGTGTGAGAGTGAGTGACAGTGTCAGTGTGAGAGAGAGTGACAGTTTCAGTGTGAGAGTGAGCGACGGTGTCAGTGTGAGAGTCAGCGACGGTGTCAGTGTGAGAGAGAGTGACGGTGTCAGTGTGAGAGAGAGTGACAGCGTCAGTGTGAGAGAGAGTGACAGTGTCAGTGAGAGTGAGCGACAGTGTCAGTGTGAGAGTGAGCGACGGCGTCAGTGTGAGAGTGAGCGACGGCGTCAGTGTGAGAGAGAGTGACGGTGTCAGTGTGAGAGAGAGTGACGGTGTCAGTGTGAGAGTGAGCGACAGTGTCAGTGTGAGAGTGAGCGACAGCGTCAGTGTGAGAGAGAGTGACGGCGTCAGTGTGAGAGTGAGCGACGGTGTCAGTGTGAGAGAGAGCGACAGTGTCAGTGTGAGAGAGAGTGACGGTGTCAGTGTGAGAGAGAGTGACGGTGTCAGTGTGAGAGAGAGTGACGGTGTCAGTGTGAGAGTGAGCGACGGCGTCAGTGTGAGAGTGAGCGACAGCGTCAGTGTGAGAGTGAGCGACAGCGTCAGTGTGAGTGAGTGACAGCGTCAGTGTGAGAGTGAGTGACAGTGTCAGTGTGAGAGAGAGTGACAGCGTCAGTGTGAGAGAGTGACAGTGTCAGTGAGAGTGAGCGACAGTGTCAGTGTGAGAGTGAGCGACGGCGTCAGTGTGAGAGTGAGCGACGGCGTCAGTGTGAGAGAGAGTGACGGTGTCAGTGTGAGAGAGAGTGACGGTGTCAGTGTGAGAGTGAGCGACGGTGTCAGTGTGAGAGTGAGCGACAGCGTCAGTGTGAGAGTGAGCGACGGCGTCAGTGTGAGAGTGAGCGACGGTGTCAGTGTGAGAGTGAGCGACGGTGTCAGTGTGAGAGTGAGCGACGGTGTCAGTGTGAGAGTGAGTGACGGTGTCAGTGTGAGAGAGAGTGACGGTGTCAGTGTGAGAGAGAGGGACGGTGTCAGTGTGAGAGTGAGTGACGGTGTCAGTGTGAGAGTGAGCGACAGTGTCAGTGTGAGAGTGACAGTGTCAGTGTGAGAGTGACAGTGTCAGTGTGAGAGTGACAGTGTCAGTGTGAGAGTGACAGTGTCAGTGTGAGAGTGACAGTGTCAGTGTGAGAGTGTCAGTGTGAGAGTGACAGTGTCAGTGTGAGAGTGACAGTGTCAGTGTGAGAGTGACAATGTCAGTGTGAGAGTGACAGTGTCAGTGTGAGAGTGAGTGACAGTGTCAGTGTGAGAGTGAGTGACAGCGTCAGTGTGAGAGTGAGTGACAGTGTCAGTGTGAGAGTGAGTGACAGTGTCAGTGAGAGTGAGTGACAGTGTCAGTGTGAGAGTGAGTGACAGTGTCAGTGTGAGAGTGAGTGACAGTGTCAGTGTGAGAGTGAGTGACAGTGTCAGTGTGAGAGTGAGTGACAGTGTCAGTGTGAGAGTGAGTGACAGTGTCAGTGTGAGAGTGAGTGACAGTGTCAGTGTGAGAGTGAGTGACAGTGTCAGTGTGAGAGTGAGTGACAGTGTCAGTGTGAGAGTGAGTGACAGTGTCAGTGTGAGAGTGAGTGACAGTGTCAGTGTGAGAGTGAGTGACAGTGTCAGTGTGAGAGTGAGTGAGTGTCAGTGTCACTGAGCAAAAGGAAAAATACCTGTCATATTGGGCAGAAACAACAAAAACCCAAAACAAACTCAATTGCTACTTGGCCCTAAACAGACAATACAACATGGCTGAATACCTGACCATGGTAAAGGATAGCAAACTGAGAAAAACCATGACAAGGTACAGATTTAATGAACATAAGCCTGGCGATCGAAAAAGGCAGACACAGACAGACCAGGCTGCCAAGAGAGGACAGGATATGCTCTCACTGCAGTCAGGGAGTGGCGGAGACAGAGCTGCACTTCCTCACAGCTTGTGGAAAATATCAGGGCATCAGGGAGCATTTCTACCAAAAATTCTCACAAATATGCCCTGAATTCAGAAATTTGAATGACGACCAAAAACTCCCATACCTACTAGGGGAACAGAGAAACTGTGTAACCTCAGCGGCACACTATGTTACGGCTTGCCATAAACAGAGGGACAACCAGTAAAACTAAGAAAAGAGCATATACAAATTATACAAATTTATATTTATACACTCAGGGATATATCTGTTTATACACTGTATGAATAGATCTGCATTTATGTGTTCAACCATAAATGTTTTTCGATGCTTTGGCAACATGCCAATAAAGCGATTTGAATTGAATTGAATTGAATTGAGTGACACTGTCAGTGTGAGAGCGGGCGACGGCGTCGGCGTGAGAGCGGGCGACGGCGTGAGAGCGGGCGACGGCGTGAGAGCGGGCGACGGCGTGAGAGCGGGCGACGGCGTGAGAGCGGGCGACGGCGTGAGAGCGGGCGACGGCGTGAGAGCGGGCGACGGCGTGAGAGCGGGCGACGGCGTCGGCGTGAGAGCGGGCGACGGCGTGAGAGCGGGCGACGGCGTGAGAGCGGGCGACGGCGTGAGAGCGGGCGACGGCGTGAGAGCGGGCGTCGGCGTGAGAGCGGGCGACGGCGTGAGAGCGGGCGACGGCGTGAGAGCGGGCGACGGCGTGAGAGCGGGCGACGGCGTGAGAGCGGGCGAC
Source organism: Somniosus microcephalus (assembly GCF_052327205.1). Taxonomy (NCBI): domain Eukaryota; kingdom Metazoa; phylum Chordata; class Chondrichthyes; order Squaliformes; family Somniosidae; genus Somniosus; species Somniosus microcephalus. The sequence goes on from NC_140989.1 coordinate 7,560,522, forward strand.
GGCGTGAGAGCGGGCGTCGGCGTGAGAGCGGGCGACGGCGTGAGAGCGGGCGACGGCGTGAGAGCGGGCGACGGCGTGAGAGCGGGCGACGGCGTGAGAGCGGGCGACGGCGTGAGAGCGGGCGACGGCGTGAGAGCGGGCGACGGCGTGAGAGCGGGCGACGGCGTGAGAGCGAGCGACGGCGTGAGAGCGGGCGACGGCGTGAGAGCGGGCGTCGGCGTGAGAGCGAGCGACGGCGTCGGCGTGAGAGCGAGCGACGGCGTCGGCGTGAGAGCGAGCGACGGCGTCGGCGTGAGAGCGAGCGACGGCGTCGGCGTGAGAGCGAGCGACGGCGTCAGTGTCAGTGTGAGAGTGAGTGACAGTGTCAGTGTGAGAGTGAGTGACAGTGTCAGTGTGAGAGTGAGTGACAGTGTCAGTGTGAGAGTGACAGTGTCAGTGTGAGAGTGACAGTGTCAGTGTGAGAGTGACAGTGTCAGTGTGAGAGTGACAGTGTCAGTGTGAGAGTGACAGTGTCAGTGTGAGAGTGACAGTGTCAGTGTGAGAGTGACAGTGTCAGTGTGAGAGTGAGTGACAGTGTCAGTGTGAGAGAGTGAGTGACAGTATCAGTGTGAGAGTGAGTGAGAGTGTCAGTGTGAGAGTGAGTGACAGTGTCAGTGTGAGAGTGAGTGACAGTGTCAGTGTGAGAGTGAGTGACAGTGTCAGTGTGAGAGTGAGTGACAGTGTCAGTGTGAGAGTGAGTGACAGTGTCAGTGTGAGAGTGAGTGACAGTGTCAGTGTGAGAGTGAGTGACAGTGTCAGTGTGAGAGTGAGTGACAGTGTCAGTGTGAGAGTGAGTGACAGTGTCAGTTTGAGAGTGAGTGACAGTGTCAGTGTGAGAGTGAGTGAGTGTCAGTGTGAGAGTGAGTGACAGTGTCAGTGTGAGAGTGAGTGAGTGTCAGTGTCACTAAGCAAAAGGAAAAATACCTGTCATATTGGGCAGAAACAACAAAAACCCAAAACAAACTCAATTGCTACTTGGCCCTAAACAGACAATACAACATGGCTGAATACCTGACCATGGTAAAGGATAGCAAACTGAGAAAAACCATGACAAGGTACAGATTTAGTGAACATAAGCCTGGCGATCGAAAAAGGCAGACACAGACAGACCAGGCTGCCAAGAGAGGACAGGATATGCTCTCACTGCAGTCAGGGAGTGGCGGAGACAGAGCTGCACTTCCTCACAGCTTGTGGAAAATATCAGGGCATCAGGGAGAATTTCTACCAAAAATTCTCACAAATATGCCCTGAATTCAGAAATTTGAATGACGACCAAAAACTCCCATACCTACTAGGGGAACAGAGAAACTGTGTAACCTCAGCGGCACACTATGTTACGGCTTGCCATAAACAGAGGGACAACCAGTAAAACTAAGAAAAGAGTATATACAAATTATACGAATTTATATTTATACACTCAGGGATCTTTCTGTTTATACACTGTATGAATAGATCTGCATTTATGTGTTCAACCATAAATGTTTTTCGATGCTTTGGCAACATGCCAATAAAGCGATTTGAATTGAATTGAATTGAATTGAGTGACACTGTCAGTGTGAGAGCGGGCCACGGCGTCGGCGTGAGAGCGGGCGACGGCGTCGGCGTGAGAGCGGGCGACGGCGTGAGAGCGGGCGACGGCGTGAGAGCGGGCGACGGCGTCGGCGTGAGAGCGGGCGACGGCGTCGGCGTGAGAGCGGGCGACGGCGTGAGAGCGGGCGACGGCGTGAGAGCGGGCGACGGCGTGAGAGCGGGCGACGGCGTGAGAGCGGGCGACGGCGTGAGAGCGGGCGACGGCGTGAGAGCGGGCGACGGCGTGAGAGCGGGCGACGGCGTGAGAGCGGGCGTCGGCGTGAGAGCGAGCGACGGCGTGAGAGCGGGCGTCGGCGTGAGAGCGAGCGACGGCGTCGGCGTGAGAGCGAGCGACGGCGTCGGCGAGAGCGAGCGACGGCGTCGGCGTGAGAGCGAGCGACGGCGTCGGCGTGAGAGCGAGCGACGGCGTCAGTGTCAGTGTGAGAGTGAGTGACAGTGTCAGTGTGAGAGTGACAGTGTCAGTGTGAGAGTGACAGTGTCAGTGTGAGAGTGACAGTGTCAGTGTGAGAGTGACAGTGTCAGTGTGAGAGTGACAGTGTCAGTGTGAGAGTGACAGTGTCAGTGTGAGAGTGAGTGAGAGTGAGTGAGTGAGTGACAGTGTCAGTGTGAGAGTGAGTGACAGTGTCAGTGTGAGAGTGAGTGACAGTGTCAGTGTGAGAGTGACAGTGTCAGTGTGAGAGTGAGTGACAGCGTCAGTGTGAGAGTGAGAGTGAGTGACAGTGTCAGTGTGAGAGTGAGTGACAGCGTCAGTGTCAGTGTGAGAGTGAGTGACAGTGTCAGTGTGAGAGTGAGTGACAGTGTCAGTGTGAGAGTGAGTGACAGTGTGAGAGTGAGTGAGTGTCAGTGTGAGAGTGACAGTGTCAGTGTGAGAGTGAGTGACAGCGTCAGTGTGAGAGTGAGAGTGAGTGACAGTGTCAGTGTGAGAGTGAGTGACAGCGTCAGTGTCAGTGTGAGAGTGAGTGACAGTGTCAGTGTGAGAGTGACAGTGTCAGTGTGAGAGTGACAGTGTCAGTGTGAGAGTGACAGTGTCAGTGTGAGAGTGACAGTGTCAGTGTGAGAGTGACAGTGTCAGTGTGAGAGTGACAGTGTCAGTGTGAGAGTGACAGTGTCAGTGTGAGAGTGACAGTGTCAGTGTGAGAGTGACAGTGTCAGTGTGAGAGTGACAGTGTCAGTGTGAGAGTGACAGTGTCAGTGTGAGAGTGAGTGACAGTGTCAGTGTGAGAGTGAGTGACAGTGTCAGTGTGAGAGAGTGAGTGACAGTGTCAGTGTGAGAGAGTGAGTGACAGTGTCAGTGTGAGAGTGAGTGACAGTGTCAGTGTGAGAGTGAGTGACAGTGTCAGTGAGAGTGAGTGACAGTGTCAGTGTGAGAGTGAGTGACAGTGTCAGTGTGAGAGTGAGTGACAGTGTCAGTGTGAGAGTGAGTGACAGTGTCAGTGTGAGAGTGAGTGACAGTGTCAGTGTGAGAGTGAGTGACAGTGTCAGTGTGAGAGTGAGTGACAGTGTCAGTGTGAGAGTGAGTGACAGTGTCAGTGTGAGAGTGAGTGACAGTGTCAGTGTGAGAGTGAGTGACAGTGTCAGTGTGAGAGTGAGTGACAGTGTCAGTGTGAGAGTGAGTGACAGTGTCAGTGTGAGAGTGAGTGACAGTGTCAGTGTGAGAGTGAGTGAGTGTCAGTGTCACTAAGCAAAAGGAAAAATACCTGTCATATTGGGCAGAAACAACAAAAACCCAAAACAAACTCAATTGCTACTTGGCCCTAAACAGACAATACAACATGGCTGAATACCTGACCATGGTAAAGGATAGCAAACTGAGAAAAACCATGACAAGGTACAGATTTAGTGAACATAAGCCTGGCGATCGAAAAAGGCAGACACAGACAGACCAGGCTGCCAAGAGAGGACAGGATATGCTCTCACTGCAGTCAGGGAGTGGCGGAGACAGAGCTGCACTTCCTCACAGCTTGTGGAAAATATCAGGGCATCAGGGAGAATTTCAACCAAAAATTCTCACAAATATGCCCTGAATTCAGAAATTTGAATGACGACCAAAAACTCCCATACCTACTAGGGGAACAGAGAAACTGTGTAACCTCAGCGGCACACTATGTTACGGCTTGCCATAAACAGAGGGACAACCAGTAAAACTAAGAAAAGAGCATATACAAATTATACAAATTTATATTTATACACTCAGGGATATATCTGTTTATACACTGTATGAATAGAACTGCATTTATGTGTTCAACCATAAATGTTTTTCGATGCTTTGGCAACATGCCAATAAAGCGATTTGAATTGAATTGAATTGAATTGAGTGACACTGTCAGTGTGAGAGCGGGCGACGGCGTCGGCGTGAAAGCGGGCGACGGCGTGAGAGCGGGCGACGGCGTGAGAGCGGGCGACGGCGTGAGAGCGGGCGACGGCGTGAGAGCGGGCGACGGCGTGAGAGCGGGCGTCGGCGTGAGAGCGGGCGTCGGCGTGAGAGCGGGCGTCGGCGTGAGAGTGAGCGACGGCGTCGGCGTGAGAGCGAGCGACGGCGTGAGAGTGAGCGACGGCGTCGGCGTGAGAGCGAGCGACGGCGTCGGCGTGAGAGCGAGCGACGGCGTCAGTGTCAGTGTGAGAGAGTGACAGTGTCAGTGTGAGAGTGAGTGACAGTGTCAGTGTGAGAGTGAGTGACAGTGTCAGTGTGAGAGTGAGTGACAGTGTGAGAGTGAGTGACAGTGTCAGTGTGAGAGTGACAGTGTCAGTGTGAGAGTGAGTGACAGTGTCAGTGTGAGAGTGAGTGACAGTGTCAGTGTGAGAGTGAGTGACAGTGTGAGAGTGAGTGACAGTGTCAGTGTGAGAGTGACAGTGTCAGTGTGAGAGTGAGTGACAGCGTCAGTGTGAGAGTGAGAGTGAGTGACAGTGTCAGTGTGAGAGTGAGTGACAGCGTCAGTGTCAGTGTGAGAGAGTGACAGTGTCAGTGTGAGAGTGAGTGAGAGTGAGTGAGTGAGTGACAGTGTCAGTGTGAGAGTGAGTGACAGTGTCAGTGTGAGAGTGAGTGACAGTGTCAGTGTGAGAGTGAGTGACAGTGTGAGAGTGAGTGACAGTGTCAGTGTGAGAGTGACAGTGTCAGTGTGAGAGTGAGTGACAGCGTCAGTGTGAGAGTGAGAGTGAGTGACAGTGTCAGTGTGAGAGTGAGCGACGGCGTCAGTGTCAGTGTGAGAGAGTGACAGTGTCAGTGTGAGAGTGAGTGAGAGTGAGTGAGTGAGTGACAGTGTCAGTGTGAGAGTGAGTGACAGTGTCAGTGTGAGAGTGAGTGACAGTGTCAGTGTGAGAGTGAGTGACAGTGTGAGAGTGAGTGACAGTGTCAGTGTGAGAGTGAGAGTGAGTGACAGCGTCAGTGTGAGAGTGAGAGTGAGTGACAGTGTCAGTGTGAGAGTGAGTGACAGCGTCAGTGTCAGTGTGAGAGTGAGTGACAGTGTCAGTGTGAGAGTCATAGAGTTATACAGCACGGATAGAGGCCCTTCGGCCCATCGTGTCCGTGCCGGCCATCAAGCCCTGTCTAATCTAATCCCATATTCCAGCATTTGGCCCGTAGCCTTGTATGCTATGGCATTTCAAGTGCTCAGCCAAATGCTTCTTAAATGTTGTGAGGGTTCCTGCCTCCACAACCCTTTCAGGCAGTGAGTTCCAGACTCCAACCACCCTCTGGGTGAAAAAGTTCTTTCTCAAATCCCCTCTAAACCTCCCGCCCTTTACCTTGAATCTATGCCCCCTAGTTATTGACCCCTCTACTAAGGGAAAAAGCTCCTCAGCATCCATCCTATCTATGCCCCTCATAATTTTGTACACCTCAATCATGTCCCCCCTCAGCCTCCTCTGCTCCAAGGAAAACAAACCCAATCTGCCCAGTCTCTCTTCATAGCTGAAGCGCTCCAGCCCCGGTAACATCCTGGTGAACCTCCTCTGCACCCTCTCCAACGCGATCACATCCTTCCTGCAGTGTGGCGACCAGAACTGCACACAGTATTCCAGCTGTGGCCTAACCAGTGTTTTATACAGTTCCATCATAACCTCCTTGCTCTTATATTCAATGCCTCGGCTAATGAAGGCAAGTATCCCATATGCCTTTTTTACCACCTTATCCACCTGTTCCGCCACCTTCAGGGATCTGTGTACTTGCACACCCAGATCCCTCTGACCCTCCGTCTTGCCTAGGGTCTTACCATTCATTGTGTATTCCCTTGCCTTGTTCGTCCCCGCAAAGTGCATCACCTCGCACTTTTCCGGGTTAAATTCCATTTGCCACTGTTCCGCCCATCTGACCAACCCATCTATATCGTCCTGCAGACTGAGGCTACCCTCCTCGCTATTTACCACCCTACCAATTTTTGTATCATCCGCAAACTTACTGATCATACCTTTTACATTCATATCCAAGTCATTAATGTAGACCACAAACAGCAAGGGACCCAGCACCGATCCCTGTGGTACCCCACTGGCCACAGGCTTCCAGTCACAAAAACAACCTTCGACCATCACCCTCTGCCTTCTGTCACTAAGCCAGTTTTGTATCCAATGTGCCAAGGCACCCTGGATTCCATGGGCTCTTACCTTCTTGACCAGTCTCCTGTGCAGGACTTTATCAAAGGCCTTACTGAAACCCATGTATACCACATCCACTGTGTTACCCTCATCCACACACCTAGTCACCCCCTCAAAAAATTCAAATTAGTCAGACATGATCTTCCCTTGACAAAGCCATGTTGACTATCCCTGATTAATCCTTGCCTCTCCAAGTGGAGACAAATTTTGTCCCTCAGAATTTTTTCCAATAATTTTCCTACCACTGATGTTAGGCTCACTGGCCTGTAGTTCCCCGGTTTTTCCCTACTTCCCTTCTTGAATAATGGTACTACATTAGCGGTTCTCCAGTCCTCTGGCACATCCCCTGTGGCCAGAGAGGTCCTGAATATATGTGTTAGAGCCCCCGCAATCTCTTCCTTTGCTTCACACAGCAGCCTGGGATACATTTCATCCGGGCCTGGGGATTTATCCATTTTTAGGCCAGCTAAAACCGCCAATACCTCCTCCCTCTCGATGTTAATATGTTCGAGCATATCACAGTCCCCCCGCCCTATTTCTATGTCTACATCGTCCTTCTCCATAGTGAAAACAGATGCAAAAAATTCATTTAGAACCCCTCCTACATCTTCCGGCTCCACACACAGATTGCCACTTTTGTCCCTAATGGGCCCTATTTTTTCCCTAGTTATCCTCTTACCCTTAATATACTTATAAAACATCTTAGGATTTTCCTTTATTTTGCTCGCCAGTGTTATTTCATGGCCCCTCCTTGATCTCCTAATTTCTTTTTTAAGTATCCCCCTGCACTTTTTGTACTCCTCTAGGGCTTCCTCCGTCTTTATCCTTTTGTATCTGCCAAAAGCCCTCCTTTTTTTCCTAATCCATTCTCGTATATCCCCTGACATCCAAGGTTCCCTGTGGTTTTTGGAACCACCCTTGACCTTTACGGGAACATGTTGCCATTGTATGATCTCAATCTCCCTTCTGAGAGCCTCCCATTGCTCTGATGCGGATTTTCCTACAAGCAGCTGATCCCAGTCCATTTTGGCCAGATCCTGCCTTATCCTATTAAAATCGGCCTTCCCCCAATTTAGAACCTTTATTTCCGGCCCATCCCTGTCCTTTTCCATGACCACCTTAAATCTTACCATATTATGGTCACTGTCACCAAAGTGCTCACCTACTAGCACTTTTTCCACTTGGCCGGCCACATTCCCTAGAATTAGGTCCAGTACCGCCCCCTCTCTTGTAGGACTTTCTACATGCTGGTTCAAAAAGCTCTCCTGGATGCACTTTAAGAATTCTACACCCTCTGAGCCTTTCACACTCTGACTATCCCAGTTAATATTGGGGAAGTTAAAATCCCCCATTATTATTACCCTATTATTTGCACATTTCTCTGAGATTTGCCGACATGTCTGTTCCTCTATCTCCCCCTGACTGTTTGGAGGCCTATAGTACACTCCCATCAAAGTGCTTGCCCCCTTTTTGTTTTTAAGCTCCACCCATATGGCCTCATTAGAGGAACCTGCTAATATATCATCCCTCCTTACTGCAGTAATTGACTCCTTAATTAATATTGCGACACCCCCTCCTCTTATACCTCCCCCTCTGTCTCGCCTGAAGATTCTGTACCCCGGAATATTGAGCTGCCAGTCTTGCCCCTCCCTCAACCATGTCTCCGTGATAGCAACAATATCGTACTCCCATGTGTTTATCAACACCTTCAGTTCATCCACCTTATTTGTAAGACTCCTTGCATTAAAATAGATGCCATCCAGCCTTGCCCTTATATATTTGCCCTGTCTACCAAGCTGACTTGTTTTTTTCTCTATAATTGGCAGCACATCACCCCCTATTTCAGCTCCCCTCTGTATCCCATCCCCCTGCCAAGTTAGTTTAAACCCCCCCCCCCCCAACAGTGCTAGCAAACCTCCCCGCAAGGATATTTGTCCCGCTCTGGTTCAGGTGCAACCCGTCCGACTTGTACAAGTCCCACCTTTCCCAGAAGCAGGCCCAGTGATCCAGGAAAGTAAAACCCTCCCCCCTACACCAACTCTTTAGCCATGCATTCATCTGCTCTATCCTCCCATTCCTATACTCACTAGCACGTGGCACTGGGAGTAATCCAGAGATTACAACCTTTGAGGTCCTGCTCTTTAATCTGTTACCTAGCTCCCTAAATTCTTGATGCAGGACCTCATCCCCCTTCCTACCTATGTCGTTGGTCCCAATGTGGACCACGACCTCTGCCTGCTCACCCTCCCCCTTAAGAATGCCCTGTAGCCGCTCAGTGACATCCCTGACCCTGGCCCCAGGGAGGCAACAAACCATCCTGGAGTCACGTTTGCGGCCACAGAAACGCCTATCTGTTCCCCTTACGATAGAATCCCCTACCACTATTGCTCTCCCACTCTTTTTCCTCCCTTCCTGAGCAGCAGAAGCATCCCTGGTGCCAGGAAGCTGGCTGCTGCTGCCTTCCCCTGGTGAGTCATCCCCCTCAACAGTATCCAACTTGGTATACCTGTTTGAAAGGGGGATGTCCGCAGGGGGTCCCTGCACTACCTGCCTGCCTTTGTTGCTCCGCCTGATGGTCACCCCCTGTGCTGCCCTACCCTGAGGCGTGAACAACTCGCTAAACGTGCTATCCACGACCCTCTCAGCATCGCGCATGCTCCAAAATTCATCCACCCGCAGCTCGAGCGCCGCAATGCGGTCTACAAGTAGCTGCAGCTGGATGCATTTCCCGCACACATGGTCGCCAGTGTCAGCGTGAGAGTGAGTGACGGTGTCAGTGTGAGAGTGAGTGACGGTGTCGGCGTGAGAGTGAGCGACGGCGTCGGCGTGAGAGTGAGCGACGGTGTCGGCGTGAGAGTGAGCGACGGTGTCGGCGTGAGAGTGAGTGACGGTGTCGGTGTGAGAGTGAGTGACGGTGTCGGCGTGAGAGTGAGTGACGGTGTCGGCGTGAGAGTGAGCGACGGTGTCGGCGTGAGAGTGAGTGACGGTGTCGGTGTGAGAGTGAGTGACGGTGTCGGCGTGAGAGTGAGTGACGGTGTCAGCGTGAGAGTGAGTGACGGTGTCAGCGTGAGAGTGAGTGACGGTGTCAGCGTGAGAGTGAGTGACGGTGTCAGCGTGAGAGTGAGTGACGGTGTCAGCGTGAGAGTGAGTGACGGTGTCAGCGTGAGAGTGAGCGACGGTGTCAGTGTGAGAGTGAGCGACGGCGTCAGTGTGAGAGTGAGTGACGGTGTCAGTGTGAGAGTGAGTGTCAGTGTGAGAGTGAGCGACGGTGTCAGTGTGAGAGAGAGTGACGGTGTCAGTGTGAGAGAGAGTGACGGTGTCAGTGTGAGAGTGAGTGACGGTGTCAGTGTGAGAGTGAGTGACGGTGTCAGTGTGAGAGTGAGTGACGGTGTCAGTGTGAGAGTGAGTGACGGTGTCAGTGTGAGAGTGAGCGACGGTGTCAGTGTGAGAGTGAGTGACGGTGTCAGTGTGAGAGTGAGCGACGGTGTCAGTGTGAGAGTGAGCGACGGTGTCAGTGTGAGAGTGAGTGTCAGTGAGAGAGTGAGTGACAGTGTCAGTGTGAGAGTGAGTGACAGTTTCAGTGTGAGAGTGAGTGACAGTGTCAGTGTGAGAGTGACAGTGTCAGTGTGAGAGTGACAGTGTCAGTGTGAGAGTGAGAGTGAGTGACAGTGTCAGTGTGAGAGTGAGTGACAGTGTCAGTGTGAGAGTGACAGTGTCAGTGTGAGAGTGAGTGACAGTGTCAGTGAGAGAGTGAGTGACAGTGTCAGTGAGTGAGTGACAGTGTCAGTGAGAGAGTGAGTGACAGTGTCAGTGAGAGTGAGTGACAGTGTCAGTGTGAGAGTGAGTGACGGTGTCAGTGTGAGAGTGAGTGACAGTGTGAGTGTGAGTGACAGTGTGAGTGTCAGTGTGAGAGTGACAGTGTCAGTGTGAGAGTGAGTGACAGTGTCAGTGTGAGAGAGTGACAGTGTGAGTGTGAGTGACAGTGTGAGTGTGAGTGTGAGAGTGACAGTGTCAGTGTGAGAGTGAGTGACGGTGTCAGTGAGAGAGTGAGTGAGTGTCAGTGAGAGAGTGAGTGACAGTGTCAGTGTGAGAGTGAGTGACAGTGTCAGTGTGAGAGTGAGTGACAGTGTCAGTGTGAGAGTGAGTGACGGTGTCAGTGTGAGAGTGAGTCAGAGGAGCCGCAGCAACTTCCGTGGCGCACTGAGAGCAGCTCCTTCCAGCTTCCCCCCAACGTCAAAAAAAATGAAAAAAAATCGCTCAAGCATAAGCAGCTGAGAACGAAACCAGAAACTCTCTTTGCTGACTGGTACACCACTGGGAACATGAGTAATCTCATTTTTTACTCAGAGCAGCCAGCAGCTTGGGTCAAAGCAATAAACATACACTATCCCAGGGTCAAGCAGGAAAAAACCACGAATGGGTCCAAGCTGAATATAAAGAAATCAGGGGACCCTGGTAGCGAAACCACGACGGTCAACATGTACAGAAACAGTACAATAATGGTGCAAGGCAACCTCAAAAGACTTTGAAACGGCCTTCCAGAAACTGAGAGAAATAATTGAGAAAGGAAAGACCAGCCCCAGTGTAACTACCAGGGAAAAAGCCATTCCCCCCACCACTTACAACAACTCACCTGGAGTAATTCAACCTGGCCAGGAAGTGAATGAGCCCTCCAGCTCCGACAACCTCATGGTACATTTGACCAGCCCCAGCGGAAATATCAGAGAGAAAGCCACACACACTCCCCCTACCACCTCCAGCTCACCAAGAGAAAAGCAGCCGAGCCAGGAAGTGAGTGAGCCCTCCAGCTCCGACCAGACACACACCCTGAGACCCCACAGCCCGGTACAACTAAAGGAGAAATTTAACCAGCTGGAGATACAGCTGGTTAAACTTACAAAGGAGGTCCTTAAAATGAAAACCGAGCAAGAAAAGATCATTTCAGCAATAAAACAGGAACAAGAACAAGAGAGGGAGAGACACAGGAGGGATCTGAACTTACTTCAGAAGCAGGTGAAAGAGCTGCAGAAAGACAAAGAGAGACACAGGGGAGAGAGAGCGGCATTAGCCCAGCAGCCAGAGGCTAGAGATAAGACAGTACAGAGCCCGACTGGGCAGCTACACTCTCACACTGAACATCAGCAGCAGACCCACAATACAGGGGGAGCCACACAGACCGACCAGCACACTGAAACCCAGTCTGCCACCACCACTTTGGAACCACAGCCGAGCCGCTCACAAGAGGAACGCTCACACCAGACACGACCACCCCGGTCCAACACACAACCGGGGAGTCCAGATGAAAGCCACAAACCAGTAAACACCAACAAGGCTGACATCGTAATCCTCATAGACTCAAATGGGAAATACCTATGGGAGAAAAGGCTCTTCCCTAGACGTAAAGTAGAAAAGCTCTGGTGCCCAACAACAGACAGAGCCCTAGAATGGCTGACCAAAACCCAATTAGGCTCCCCCCAACACATAATAATACACAGCGGCACAAATGACCTAAGGGCCCAGCAGGAAAGGGTAGCAACATCGCTCGGATCAGTGATCAAGAAGGCAAGCGACACCTTCCCAAACACTAGAATCACTGTTTCCACACTATTGCCGAGAAGAAACTTCAACAACAAAACAATCCATGAGATAAATGCAAGCATAGCAAGAGACTGTGAATTAAAACATAACGTGCACCTGGCCCAACACCCCACCCTCAATGTGGAATGTCTTTACGACCAAGTCCATATCCACAGGAATCGAATGTCGGTCTTTGCGAAGGACCTGAAGGACGTCGCTTTTAACCGGGTCCACACCCAGATCCCAAAAAGACCCCCCCCCGATCACCAAAGACCAACGGGATACAGACCAGGACTACTACAGAGACCACCACCACACCAACCGGGACCAGAGAGGATCCCCATGCACAACAACAATGTCGGACCTGCACCACTCCTGTCCTACAGGAGAACAGGACCACCCCCAGCCAGGCAGAGGGAGAGGTGCTCAGAGCATACGCAATACCACAGGCAGAGACAATCCACTAAGAGACATAGTGCAGGCGATCAGCAGCATCCACTCCCGCCTTATGGACCAGAAAAAAATAAGGACTAGTTGTTAGAAAAAGTTGTAACCAATTATCCTCAGCATTTACAGACAATTGAAATGTTCTTTTTTCCCCATTTAGACACGACAAACACATATTACTATTTATTATATTCTAACCCATCACAGTAAAAGATCAATTTTAGCATGAAATCCTTATATATCTCAACCTGGAATATCCAAGGTCTACGCTCTTCTATGCTTGGCATGAAGAGTGTGACCCCAGAGTTCCTAGATGAGATTAAAGATCTAGATATTATCTTTTTACAAGAAACCTGGTGTAGAGGAGAAGGGCACACTGGCTGTCCCATTGGGTACACAGAGCTGGTGGTCCCCTCCAATAAATTGCCAGGAGTAACCCAGGGCAGAGAATCTGGAGGCATACTGATTTGGATTAAAGCAGAGCTTAGGAGTTGCATTGAATTTGTGGAAAAGGGCGAAAACCACTTATGGCTCAAAATTAAGAGGGGCATAATCTCTAGCATGAAAGATGTTTTCATTTGCACACTCTATATCCCCCCGACAGAATCCCCGTACTTCAAAGAGGACACCTTCTCCAACATAGAGAGGGAGATTATCCAATTCCAGGCCCAGGGAAATGTGTTGATATGTGGTGACCTCAACTCAAGAACGGGCGAAGAACCAGACTTCACCAATAATCAGGGGAATAATTACATATTTGGGAATAACCACTTTGATCTCCCTTCCCATCCACACAGGCATAACTGCGACAAACAGACAAATGCTAACGGAAAACAGCTCCTGCAGCTCTGTCGAAGCCTGGGTCTGTACATTGTCAATGGTAGGTTATTGGGAGACTTCCTAGGAAGATCCACCTATTGCTCACCTCTTGGCTTCAGCACCGTAGACTATATGATTACAGATCTAGACCCATCCTCTTTCAGAACATTCACAGTCAAACCACAAACAACACTGTCAGACCACAGTCAAATTACTGCATATCTTGAGAGGACAGAAACAACCAACACAGAAACACAACCCAGTAAACTGTACAACATTAAAAAATCTTACAGATGGGCCAAAAACAGCACGGAAAAATACCAGAAAGCAATTAGCAACCAAACAACTCAAGCTCTCTTGGACACCTTTCTGGAAAATACATACACACACAATAAAGAAGGCGTAAACTGGGCAGTGAATAACCTAAATAATATTTTTGATAATTTGGCATCAATGTCAAACTTGAAAGTTCGCAAGAACAAACCCAAAACAAAAAACTACGAAAAATGGTTTGACTCCGATTGCCAGAACATGAGGAAAAAACTCAGAAAAATATCAAACCAAAAACACAGACAACCAGAAAATGAGGAATTACGCCTTACTTATTGTCAGGCACTAACACAATACAAAAACACACTCAGAACCAAGAAAGAGCAGTATATTAAGAATACACTCATCTCCATTGAGGAATCCATTGATTCCAATTGTTTCTGGGACAACTGGAATACATTACACAAAAAACAACACGACGAATTGGCCATTCAAAACGGAGACACATGGGAAAACCATTTTGAAAAATTATACCAGAAAAACACACTAAGCCCAGAGCAATACCAAATATGCGAAAAACTGGCAAAGCTAGAATTTGCCATAAAAGATAACCAAAACCCGATAGACCCCATAATATCTGAAAAAGAGCTAATTGAAAAACTCAAGGACCTGCGACCAGGAAAAGCTTGCGGTGCAGACGGCATCCTAAGCGAGATGATTAAACACACGGACGATAAAATGAAATTGGCTATACTGAAACTCTTCAACTTGGTTCTGAGTGTCGGTTACTTCCCTGATATCTGGAACAAAGGACTCATAACGCCCATATACAAAAGTGGGGATAAAGTTGACCCAAATAACTATCGAGGCATCTGTGTAAACAGTAACCTGGGGAAGGTTTTCTGTAGTATCATAAACAAAAGACTTATAACTTCCTTGAGGAGCACAATGTCTTGAGTAAAAGCCAAATTGGATTCCTGCCAAACTATAGAACATCAGATCATATCTTCACCCTACAGACCCTAATTGACAAACACGTTCATCAAAACAAAAGCAAAATCTACGCATGCTTTATAGATTTCCAGGAGGCTTTCGATTTCATCTGGCACGACGGTCTATTCCTGAAACTTATCGAAAGCGGGGTAGGGGGAAAAACATATGATGTAATTAAATCAATGTATACAAACAACAAATGTGCAGTTAAAATTGGAGACAAACAAACAAAATACTTCCCACAGGGGCGGGGGGTGACGCAGGGCTCGCCATTTCACCGACACTCTTTAATATTTACATAAATGAACTGGCAAAACTACTTGAACAATCTACAGCACCCGGCCTCACCCTATATGAATCCAAGGTTAAATTCCTCCTCTATGCAGACGACCTGGTTCTGCTGTCACCAACTAAGGAGGGTCTACAGCAGAACCTGGATCTGCTGGAGTCGTTCTGTCAGACCTGGGCCCTGACAATAAACCCCCAAAAAACCAAAGTCCTTGTGTTCCAGCAAAGATCCAGACATCAGGGACCCAAAATAAATCTCACACTAGGAACAACTAAAATCGAACAAACCACTAACTACACATACTTGGGCATAAAAATCAGCTCTACGGGAAATTTCAAACTGGCTGTGAATGAACTGAAAGAGAAAGCTAGAAGGGCTTTCTATGCCATTAAAAGATCAACCCAAATAGAAATCCCAATTAGCATTTGGCTCAAAATTTTCAAATCAGTAATTGAACCAATTGCACTCTACGGCAGTGAGGTGTGGGGACCGCTAACACAACAAGAATTTGCAAAATGGGACAAACACCCAATTGAGATCCTACATGCAGAATTCTGTAAAAGTATCCTCCGGACTCAAAGGAAAACCGTAAACAATGCATGCAGGGCAGAACTAGGCCAATATCCACTAATAATTACTATCCAAAAAAGAGCCACCAAATTTTGGAAACACCTAAAAATGAGCAACCCCCACTGCTATCATTACGAAGCCTTGAAATGCCAAGAGAGGACCATAAAGAAGAACACCCTCAGTCAACTAGTCCTGGGACTCAGTGAAGCAACCACTAACACTACTAACAATAACCAGCCCCAGGACAGTGACATCGTAGCACAGAGAATTCGACCCAACACAATTGTCACTAAGCAAAAGGAAAAATACCTGTTATATTGGGCAGAAACAACAAAAACCCAAAGCAAACTCAATTGCTACTTGGCCCTAAACAGACAATACAACATGGCTGATTACCTGACCATGGTAAAGGATAGCAAACTGAGAAAAACCTTGACAAGGTACAGACTTAGCGAACATAGCCTGGCGATCGAAAAAGGCAGACACAGGCAGACCAGGCTGCCAAGAGAGGACAGGATATGCTCTCACTGCAGTCAGGGAGTGGTGGAGACAGAGATGCACTTCCACACAGCTTGTGGAAAATATCAGGGAGAATTTCTATCAAAAATTCACAAATATGCCCTGAATTCAGAAATTTGAATGACGTCCAAAAACTCCCATACCTACTAGGGGAAGAGAGAAACTGTGTAACACTAGCGGCACACTATGTTACAGCTTGCCATAAACAGAGAGACAACCAGTAAACCTAAGAAAAGAGTATATACAAATTATACGAATGTATATTTATACACTCAGGGATATATCTGTTTATACACTCAGGGATATATCTGTTTATACACTGTACGAATAGATCTGCGTTTATGTGTTCAACCATAAATGTATTTCGATGCTTTGGCAACATAAGATGTACCTTATCATGCCAATAAAGCGATTTGAATTGAATTGAAAATTGAGTGAGTGACAGTGTCAGTGTGAGAGTGAGTGACAGTGTCAGTGTGTGAGTGAGCGACAGTGTCTGTGAGAGAGAGCGACAGTGTCAGTGTGAGAGTGAGTGTCAGTGTGAGAGTGAGCGACAGTGTCAGTGTGAGAGTGACAGTGTCAGTGTGAGAGTGAGTGACAGTGTCAGTGTGAGAGTGAGCGAAAGTGTCAGTGTGAGAGTGAGCGACAGTGTCAGTGTGAGAGAGAGTGTCAGTGTGAGAGTGAGTGACGGCGTCAGTGAGAGAGTGAGTGACAGTGTCAGTGTGAGAGTGAGTGACAGTGTCAGTGTGAGAGTGAGTGACGGTGTCAGTGTGAGAGTGAGTGACGGTGTCAGTGAGAGAGTGAGTGACGGTGTCAGTGTGAGTGACAGTGTCAGTGTGAGAGTGAGTGACAGTGTCAGTGTGAGAGTGAGTGACAGTGTCAGTGTGAGAGTGAGTGACAGTGTCAGTGTGAGAGTGAGTGACAGTGTCAGTGTGAGAGTGAGTGACAGTGTCAGTGTGAGAGTGAGTGACGGTGTCAGTGAGAGAGTGAGTGACAGTGTCAGTGTGAGAGTGAGTGACAGTCAGTGTGAGTGACAGTGACAGTGTCAGTGTGAGAGTGAGTGACAGTGTGAGTGTGAGAGTGAGTGACAGTGTGAGTGTGAGTGACAGTGTGAGAGTGAGTGACAGTGAGAGTGAGTGACAGTGTCAGTGACAGTGTGAGAGTGAGTGACAGTGTCAGTGTGAGTGACAGTGAGAGTGAGTGTCAGTGTGAGTGTGAGAGTGAGTGACAGTGTCAGTGTGAGTGACAGTGTGAGAGTGAGTGTCAGTGTGAGTGTGAGAGTGAGTGAGTGTCAGTGTCAGTGTGAGTGTGAGTGACAGTGTGAGAGTGAGTGACAGTGTCAGTGAGTGTGAGTGACAGTGTGAGTGACAGTGTCAGTGTGAGTGACAGTGTGAGTGTGAGTGACAGTGAGTGTGAGTGACAGTGTCAGTGTGAGAGTGAGTGACAGTGTGAGTGTGAGAGTGAGTGACAGTGTGAGTGTGAGAGTGAGTGACAGTGTGAGTGTGAGTGACAGTGTGAGAGTGAGTGACAGTGAGAGTGAGTGACAGTGTCAGTGACAGTGTGAGAGTGAGTGACAGTGTCAGTGTGAGTGACAGTGAGAGTGTCAGTGTGAGTGTGAGTGTGAGAGTGAGTGACAGTGTCAGTGTGAGTGACAGTGTGAGAGTGAGTGTCAGTGTGAGTGTGAGTGTGAGTGAGTGTCAGTGTCAGTGTGAGTGTGAGTGACAGTGAGAGTGAGTGACAGTGTCAGTGAGTGTGAGTGACAGTGTGAGTGACAGTGTGAGTGTGAGTGACAGTGAGTGTGAGTGTGAGTGTGAGAGTGAGTGACAGTGTCAGTGTGAGTGACAGTGTGAGAGTGAGTGACAGTGTCAGTGTGAGTGACAGTGTGAGTGTGAGTGACAGTGTCAGTGACAGTGTGAGAGTGAGTGTGAGTGACAGTGAGAGTGAGTGTCAGTGTGAGAGTGAGTGACAGTGTGAGAGTGAGTGACAGTGTCAGTGTGAGAGTGAGTGACAGTGTCAGTGTGAGAGTGAGTGTCAGTGTCAGTGTGAGAGTGAGTGTCAGTGTCAGTGTGAGAGTGAGTGACAGTGTCAGTGTGAGAGTGAGTGACAGTGTCAGTGTCAGTGTCAGTGTGAGAGTGAGTGACAGTGTGAGAGTGAGTGACAGTGTGAGAGTGAGTGACAGTGTCAGTGCCAATTAGGAACACAGGAATGGGAAGAGGCCATTTAGCCGCTCGATGAGATCTTGGCTGAATTATGACCCATCTCCATAAACCCCCATATCTCGAATACCTTTGGTTAACAAAATCCATCAATTTCAGATTTAAAATTAACCATTGATTATTGTTTGCGGAAGAGAGTTCCAAACTTCTTCCACCCTTTGTGTGTAGAAGTGTTTCCTAATTTCACTCTTGAAAGGTCTGGCTCTAATTTTTAGACTCTGCCCTAGTCCTCGACTCCCCAACCAGCGGGAATAGTCTCTCTCTATCAGTTCCCCTTAATATCTTGAAAACTTTGATCAAATCACCCGTTAACATTCTAAATTCCAGGAATACACCCTTAATTTGTGTCATCTTTCCTTGTAATTTAACCCTTGCAGTCCAAGTATCATTCTTGTAAATCTCAACCTTGGCTCAGTGGGCAGCACTCTTGCCGCCGAGTCAAAAGGTCGTGGGTTCAAGTCGCACTCGAGAGTCGAGCAAGCAATCTAGGCTGGCTTTCCAATGCAGTGCTGAGGGAGTGCTGCACTGTCTGATCTTTCAGGTGAGACGTTAAACCGAGGCCCGTCTGCTCTCTCAGGTGGAAACAAAAGATCCCAGGGCACTATTTCAAAGAGCAGGGGCGTTCTCGTCGGTGTCCGGGCCATATTTATCACTCAATCAACATCACTAAAACAGATTATCCGGTCATTATCACGTCACTGTTTGTGGGAGCTTGCTGTGCGCAATTTGGCTGCCGCATTTCCCACGTTACAAAAAAGAGCACTTCATTGGCTGTGAAGCGCTTTGAGGCGTGCAGAGGTTGTGAAAGGCGCTATAGAAATGCAAGTCTGTCTTTCTAAACCTACGCAGCACTCCCTCCAAGGCCAGGACTGCGGCCAGTGCCCCGGGGCTGGGCTGACCAGGACTGCGGCCAGTGCCCCGGGGCTGGGCTGACCAGGACTGCGGGCAGTGCCCCGGGGCTGGGCTGACCAGGGCTCGGGCAGTGCCCCGGGGCTGGGCTGACCAGGGCTCGGGCAGTGTCCCGGGGCTGGGCTGACCAGGACTGCGGCCAGTGCCCCGGGGCTGGGCTGACCAGGGCTCGGGCAGTGCCCCGGGGCTGGGCTGACCAGGACTGCGGGCAGTGCCCCGGGGCTGGGCTGACCAGGACTGCGGCCAGTGCCCTGGGGCTGGGTTGACCAGGACTGCGGGCAGTGCCCCAGGGCTGGGCTGACCAGGACTGCGGCCAGTGCCCCGGGGCTGGGCTGACCAGGACTGCGGCCAGTGCCCCAGGGCTGGGCTGACCAGGACTGCGGCCAGTGCCCCAGGGCTGGGCTGACCAGGAGTGCGGCCAGTGCCCCGGGGCTGGGCTGACCAGGACTGCGGCCAGTGCACCGGGGCTGGGCTGACCAGGACTGCGGCCAGTGCCCCGGGGCTGAGCTGACCAGGACTGCGGCCAGTGCCCCGGGGCTGGGCTGACCAGGACTGCGGCCAGTGCACCGGGGCTGGGCTGACCAGGACTGCGGCCAGTGCCCCGGGGCTGGGCTGACCAGGACTGCGGCCAGTGCCCCGGGGCTGGGCTGACCAGGGCTCGGGCGGCTCCACTTCCCGCACGGTTACAGTGTAGCGGCTTGTAGCACCGGCGGTGTCACTGCGCTAGCTTCGCTACAATGTCTCCCTGAGCCGGAGGGCTGGGTGTGGAGGAGCGGCGACACCCGGCACACAGCAGCGACACCTAGCACCCACACACTCAGCATCCGGCACACAGCACCGGCACCTAACACCCACACACTCAGCATCCGCACCCTGCACTCAGCACACTGCACCCACACACTCAGCACCCAACGCCCGCACACTACACCCACAACCTGCACCGCCACCCAGCACTTGCCCCCGGCCTTACTCTGGCGATCCGCGCTCTCCGCTCCCGGTTCACCGGGCTGCGACTGGTCTCGTTCCCCGGGCTGTGATTGGTGCGGCTCCCCGTTCCCCGGGCTCTGATTGGTGCCGTTCCCCGGGCTGTGATTGGTGCCGCTCCCCGTTCCCCGGGCTCTGATTGGTGCCGCCGCTCCACTCTCTCCGGAGCTGAAGCCGAGTAGCGGCCAATGAACAGCGCGGCTCTCTCATCGCAGAGCGTATTGGACCACCGCATCCGGGTTACAGGAAACAGCCAATCGTGGTTTAGGAGGCGCCCGAGAGACTCGATGATTGGTCATGTCGTGTAAGAGTGGGCGGGGCCTGGAACTGCGCTGCAAACTCAGAAAGGACCCGGAAATGGGACAGTGTAGAGGGAGCTTTACTCTGTATCTAACCCCGTGCTGTACCTGCCCTGGGAGTGTTTGATGGGACAGTGTAGAGGGAGCTTTACTCTGTATCTAACCCGTGCTGTACCTGCCCTGGGAGTGTTTGATGGGACAGTGTAGAGGGAGCTTTACTCTGTATCTAACCCCGTGCTGTACCTGCCCTGGGAGTGTTTGATGGGACAGTGTAGAGGGAGCTTTACTCTGTATCTAACCCGTGCTGTACCTGCCCTGGGAGTGTTTGATGGGACAGTGTAGAGGGAGCTTTACTCTGTATCTAACCCCGTGCTGTACCTGCCCTGGGAGTGTTTGATGGGACAGTGTAGAGGGAGCTTTACTCTGTATCTAACCCGTGCTGTACCTGCCCTGGGAGTGTTTGATGGGACAGTGTAGAGGGAGCTTTACTCTGTATCTAACCCCGTGCTGTACCTGCCCTGGGAGTGTTTGATGGGACAGTGTAGAGGGAGCTTTACTCTGTATCTAACCTGTGCTGTACCTGCCCTGAGAGTGTTTGATGGGACAGTGTAGAGGGAGCTTTACTCTGTATCTAACCCGTGCTGTACCTGCCCTGGGAGTGTTTGATGGGACAGTGTAGAGGGAGCTTTACTCTGTATCTAACCCGTGCTGTACCTGCCCTGGGAGTGTTTGATGGGACAGTGTAGAGGGAGCTTTACTCTGTATCTAACCCGTGCTGTACCTGCCCTGGGAGTGTTTGATAGGACAGTGTAGAGGGAGCTTTACTCTGTATCTAACCCGTGCTGTACCTGCCCTGGGAGTGTTTGATGGGACAGTGTAGAGGGAGCTTTACTCTGTATCTAACCCGTGCTGTACCTGCCCTGGGAGTGTTTGATGGGACAGTGTAGAGGGAGCTTTACTCTGTATCTAACCCGTGCTGTAACTGCCCTGGGAGTGTTTGATGGGACAGTGTAGAGGGAGCTTTACTCTGTATCTAACCCGTGCTGCACCTGCCCTGGGAGTGTTTGATGGGAAAGTGTAGAAGGATCTTTACTCTGTAGCTAACCCTGTGCTGTACCTGCCCTGGGAGTGTTTGATGGGACAGTGTAGAGGGAGCTTTACTCTGTATCTAACCCGTGCTGTACCTGCCCTGGCAGTTGTGATGAAATATGTCATTCACCAGACTCTGTATTTAACTCCATATATTGTATTGCCTGCTCTTGTATTTTTACCTTGTATTGTATATAGTGCACCGCCCCCTTTCTCCCCATTGGGTGTGTCGGCTCCGCCCATGCCTGGCCCTACTTAAGACAAGCCCAGGCATGCCTTGCAGCAGAACGCCAGGTGAAGACACAGGCATCTTTTTTTGCTAATAAAAGCCGAGTTTTATCCAGTTAACTTTGAGCCTTGAAGTTATTGAGGTGCATCAGCAGTGTTTGATGGGACAGTGTAGAGGGAGCTTTACTCTGTAACAAACCCTGTGCTGTACCTGCCCTGGGAGTGTTTGATGTGACAATGTAGAGGGAGCTTTACTCTGTATCTAACCCTGTGCTGCACCTCCCCTGGGAGTGTTTGATGGGACAGTGTAGAGGGAGCTTTACTCTGTATCTAACCCGTGCTGTACCTGCCCTGGGAGTGTTTGATGGGACAGTGTAGAGGGAGCTTTACTCTGTATCTAACCCTGTGCTGTACCTCCCCTGGGAGTGTTTGATGGGACAGTGTAGAGGGAGCTTTACTCTGTATCTAACCCGTGCTGTACCTGCCCTGGGAGTGTTTGATGGGACAGTGTAGAGGGAGCTTTACTCTGTATCTAACCCGTGCTGTACTGCCCTGGTAGTGTTTGATGGGGACAGTGTAGAGGGAGCTTTACTCTGTATCTAACCTGTGCTGTACCTGCCCTGGGAGTGTTTGATGGGACAGTGTAGAGTGAGCTTTACTCTGTATCTAACCCGTGCTGTACCTGCGCTGGGAGTGTTTGATGGGACAGTGTAGAGGGAGCTTTACTCTGTATCTAACCCGTGCTGTACCTGCCCTGGGAGTGTTTGATGGGACAGTGTAGAGGGAGCTTTACTCTGTATCTAACCCGTGCTGCACCTGCCCTGGGAGTGTTTGATGGGACAGTGTAGAGGGAGCTTTACTCTGTATCTAACCCTGTGCTGTACCTGCCCTGGGAGTGTTTGATGGGACAGTGTAGAGGGAGCTTTACTCTGTATCTAACCTGTGTTGTACCAGCCCTGGGAGTGTTTGATGGGACAGTGCAGAGGGAGCTTTACTCTGTATCTAACCCGTGCTGTACCTGCCTTGGGAGTGTTTGAAGGGACAGTGTAGAGGGAGCTTTACTCTGTATCTAACCCGTGCTGTACCTGCCCTGGGAGTGTTTGATGGGACAGTGTAGAGGGTGCTTTACACTGTATCTAACCCGTGCTGTACCTGAGCTGGGAGTGTTTGATGGGACAGTGTAGAGGGAGTTTTACTCTGTATCTAACCCGTGCTGTACCTGCCCTGGGAGTGTTTGATGGGACAGTGTAGAGGGAGCTTTACTCTGTATCTAACCTGTGCTGTACCTGCCCTGGGAGTGTTTGATGGGACAGTGCAGAGGGAGCTTTTCTCTGTAGGTAACCCTGTGCTTTACCTGCCCTGGGAGCGTTTGATGGGACAGTGTAGAGGGAGCTTTACTCTGTATCTAACCCGTGCTGTCCCTGCCCTGGGAGTGTTTGATGTGACAATGTAGAGGGAGCTTTGCTCTGTATCTAACCCGTGCTGTACTGCCCTGGTAGTGTTTGATGGGACAGTGTAGAGGGAGCTTTACTCTGTATCGAACCTGTGCTGTACCTGCCCTGGGAGTGTTGGATGGGACAGTGCAGAGGGAGCTTTACTCTGTATCTAACCCGTGCTGTACCTGCCCTGGGAGTGTTTGATGGGACAGTGCAGAGGGAGCTTTACTCTGTATCTAAACCGTGCTGTACCTGCCCTGGGAGTGTTTGATGGAACAGTGTAGAGGGAGATTTACTCTGTATCTAACCCGTGCTGTACCTGCCCTGGGGGTGTTTGATGGGACAGTGTAGAGGGAGCTTTACTCTGTATCTAACCCGTGCTGTCCCTGCCCTGGGAGTGTTTGATGGGACAGTGTAGAGGGAGCTTTACTCTATATCTAACCTGTGCTTTACCTGCCCTGGGAGTGTTTGATGCGGCAATGTAGAGGGAGCTTTACTCTGTATCTAACCCGTGCTGTACCTGCCCTGGGAGTGTTTGATGGGACAGTGTAGAGGGAGCTTTACTTTGTATCTAACCTGTGCTGTACCTGCCCTGGGAGTGTTTGATGGGACAGTGTAGAGGGAGATTTACTCTGTATCTAACCCGTGCTGTACCTGCCCTGGGAGTGTTTGATGGGACAGTGTAGAGGGAGCTTTACTCTGTATCTAACCCGTGCTGTACTGCCCTGGTAGTGTTTGATGGGACAGTGCAGAGGGAGCTTTACTCTGTATCTAACCCGTGCTGTACTGCCCTGGTAGTGTTTGATGGGGACAGTGTAGAGGGAGCTTTACCCTGTATCTAACCCGTGCTGTACCTGCCCTGGGAGTGTTTGATGGGACAGTGTAGAGGGAGCTTTACTCTGCATCTAACCCGTGCTGCACTGCCCTGGTAGTGTTTGATGGGGACAGTGTAGAGGGAGCTTTACTCTGTATCTAACCTGTGCTGTACCTGCCCTGGGAGTGTTTGATGGGACAGTGTAGAGGGAGCTTTACTCTTTATCTAACCTGTGCTGTACCAGCCCTGGGAGTGTTTGATGGGACAGTGTAGAGGGAGCTTTACTCTGTATCTAACCCGTGCTGTACCTGCCCTGGGAGTGTTTGATGTGACAATGTAGAAGGAGCTTTACTCTGTATCTAACCCTGTGCTGTACCTGCCCTGGGAGTGTTTGATGGGACAGTGTAGAGGGAGCTTTACTCTGTATCTAACCCCTGGTGTACCTGCTTTGGGAGTGTTGGATGGGACAGTGTCGAGGGAGATTTACTTTGTATCTAACCTGTGCTGTACCTGCCCTGGGAGTGTTTGATGGGTCAGATTAGAGGGAGCTTTACTCTGTATCTAACCCGTGCTGTACCTGCCCTGGGAGTGTTTGATGGGACAGTGTAGAGAGAGCTTTACTCTGTATCTAACCCGTGCTGTACCTGCCCTGGGAGTGTTTGATGGGACAGTGCAGAGGGAGCTTTACTCTGTATCTAACCCCGTGCTGTACCTGCCCTGAGAGTGTTTGATGGGACAGTGTAGAGGGAGCTTTACTCTGTATCGAACCTGTGCTGTACCTGCCCTGGGAGTGTTTGATGGGGCAGTGTAGAGGGAGCTTTACTCTGTATCTAACCTGTGCTGTACCTGCTCTGGGAGTGTTTGATGGGGACAGTGCAGAGGGAGCTTTACTCTCTATCTAACCCGTGCTGTACCTGCCCTGGGAGTGTTTGATGGGACAGTGTAGAGGGAGCTTTACTCTGTATCTAACCCGTGCTGTACCTGCCCTCGGAGTGATTGATGGGACAGTGTAGAGGGAGCTTTACTCTGTATCTAACCCGTGCTGTACCTGCCCTGGGAGTATTTGATGGGACAGTGTAGAGGGAGCTTTACTCTATATCTAACCTGTGCTGTCCCTGCCCTGTGAGTGTTTGATGGGGCAGTGTAGAGGGAGCTTTACTCTGTACCTAACCTGTGCTGTACCTGCCCTGGGAGTGTTTGATGGGACAGTGCAGAGGGAGCTTTACTCTGTATCTAACCCGTGCTGTACCAGCCCTGGGGGTGTTTGATGGGACAGTGTAGAGAGAGATTTACTCTGTATCTAACCCGTGCTGTACCTGCCCTGGGAGTGTTTGATGGGACAGTGTAGAGGGAGCTTTACTCTGTATCTAACCCGTGCTCTACCTGCCCTGGGGGTGTTTGATGGGACAGTGTAGAGGGAGCTTTACTCTGTATCTCACCCGTGCTGTACCTGCCCTGCGAGTGTTTGATGGGACAGTGTAGAGGGAGCTTTACTCTGTATCTAACCCGTGCTCTACCTGCCCTGGGGGTGTTTGATGGGACAGTGTAGAGGGAGCTTTACTCTGTATCTAACCCGTGCTGTACCTGCCCTGGGAGTGTTTGATGGGACAGTGTAGAGGGAGCTTTACTCTGTATCTAACCCGTGCTGTACCTGCCCTCGGAGTGTTTGATGGGACAGTGTAGAGGGAGCTTTACTCTGTATCTAACCCGTGCTGTACCTGCCCTGGTAGTGTTTGATGGGACAGTGTAGAGGGAGCTTTACTCTGTATCTAACCCGTGCTGTACCTGCCCTGGGAGTGTTTGATGGGACAGTGTAGAGGGAGCTTTACTCTGTAACTAACCCGTGCTGTACCTGCCCTGGGAGTGTTTGATGTGACAATGTAGAAGGAGCTTTACTCTGTATCTAACCCTGTGCTGTACCTGCCCTGGGAGTGTTTGATGGGACAGTGTAGAGGGAGCTTTACTCTATCTAACCCCTGGTGTACCTGCCCTGGGAGTGTTGGATGGGACAGTGTCGAGGGAGATTTACTTTGTATCTAACCTGTGCTGTACCTGCCCTGGGAGTGTTTGATGGGTCAGATTAGAGGGAGCTTTACTCTGTATCTAACCCGTGCTGTACCTGCCCTGGGAGTGTTTGATGGGACAGTGTAGAGGGAGCTTTACTCTGTTGGTAACCCTGTGCTTTACCTGCCCTGGGAGCATTTGATGGGACAGTGTAGAGGGAGCTTTACTCTGTATCTAACCCGTGCTGTACCTGCCCTGGGAGTGTTTGATGGAACAGTGTAGAGGGAGATTTACTCTGTATCTAACCCGTGCTGTACCTGCCCTGGGGGTGTTTGATGGGACAGTGTAGAAGGAGCTTTACTCTGTATCTAACCCGTGCTGTCCCTGCCCTGGGAGTGTTTGATGGGACAGTGCAGAGGGAGCTTTACTCTATATCTAACCTGTGCTGTACCTGCCCTGGGAGTGTTTGATGGGGCAATGTAGAGGGAGCTTTGCTCTGTATCTAACCCGTGCTGTACCTGCCCTGGGAGTATTTGATGGGACAGTGCAGAGGGAGCTTTACTCTGTATCTAACCTGTGCTATACCTGCCCTGGGAGTGTTTGATGGGACAGTGTAGAGGGAGCTTTACTCTGTATCTAACCTGTGCTCTACCTGCCCTGGGAGTGTTTGATGGGACAGTGTAGAGGGAGCTTTACTCTGTATCTAACCCGTGCTGTACCTGCCCTGCGAGTGTTTGATGGGACAGTGTAGAGGGAGCTTTACTCTGTATCTAACCCGTGCTCTACCTGCCCTGGGGGTGTTTGATGGGACAGTGTAGAGGGAGCTTTACTCTGTATCTAACCCGTGCTGTACCTGCCCTGGGAGTGTTTGATGGGACAGTGTAGAGGGAGCTTTACTCTGCATCTAACCTGTGCTGTACCTGCCCTGGGAGTGTTTGATGGGACAGTGTAGAGGGAGCTTTGCTCTGTATCTAACCCGTGCTGTACCTGCCCTGGGAGTGTTTGATGGGACAGTGTAGAGGGAGCTTTACTCTGTATCTAACCTGTGCTGTACCTGCCCTGGGAGTGTAATGGGACAGTGTAGAGGGAGCTTTACTCTGTATCTAACCCGTGCTGTACCTGCCCTGGGAGTGTTTGATGGGACAGTGTAGAGGTAGCTTTACTCTGTATCTAACCCGTGCTGTACCTGCTCTGGAGTGTTTGATGGGGACAGTGTAGAGGTAGCTTTACTCTGTAACAAACCCTGTGCTGTACCTGCCCTGGGAGTGTTTGATGTGACAATGTAGAGGGAGCTTTACTCTGTATCTAACCCTGTGCTGTACCTGCCCTGGGAGTGTTTGATGGGACAGTGTAGAGGGAGCTTTACTCTGTATCTAACCCGTGCTGTACCTGCCCTGGGAGTGTTTGATGGGACAGTGTAGAGGGAGCTTTACTCTGTATCTAACCCGTGCTGTCCCTGCCTTGGGAGTGTTTGATGGGACAGTGTAGAGGGAGCTTTACTCTGTATCTAACCTGTGCTGTACCTGCCCTGGGAGTGTTTGATGGGGCAGTGTAGAGGGAGCTTTACTCTTATTCTAACCCGTGCTGTACCTGCCCTGGGAGTGTTTGATGGGACAGTGTAGAGGGAGCTTTACTCTGTATCTAACCCGTGCTGTACCTGCCCTGGGAGTGTTTGATGGGGCAGTGTAGAGGGAGCTTTACTCTATATCTAGCCTGTGATGTACCTGCCCTGGGAGTGTTTGATGGGACAGTGTAGAGGGAGCTTTACTCTGTATCTTACCCGTGCTGTACCTGCCCTGGGAGTGTTTGATGGGGCAGTGTAGAGGGAGCTTTACTCTGTATCTAACCCGTGCTGTACCTGCCCTGGGAGTGTTTGATGGGACAGTGTAGAGGGAGCTTTACTCTGTATCTAACCCGTGCTGTACCTGCTCAGGGAGTGTTTGATGGGGACAGTGTAGAGGTAGCTTTACTCTGTAACAAACCCTGTGCTGTACCTGCCCTGGGAGTGTTTGATGTGACAATGTAGAAGGAGCTTTACTCTGTATCTAACCCTGTGCTGTACCTGCCCTGGGAGTGTTTGATGGGACAGTGTAGAGGGAGCTTGACTCTGTATCTAACCTGTGCTGTACCTGCCCTGGGAGTGTTGAAGGGACAGTGTAGAGGGAGCTTTACTCTGTATCTAACCCGTGCTGTACCTGCCCTCGGAGTGTTGGATGGGACAGTGTAGAGGGAGCTTTACTCTTTTTCTAACCTGTGCTGTACCTGCCCTGGGAGTGTTTGATGGGGACAGTGTAGAGGGAGCTTTACTCTGTATCTAACCCTGTGCTGTACCTGCCCTGGGAGTGTTTGATGTGACAATGTAGAGGGAGCTTTACTCTGTATCGAACCCTGAGCTGTATCTGCCCTGGGAGTGTTTGATGGGACAGTGTAGAGGGAGCTTTACTCTGTATCTAACCCGTGCTGTACCTGCCCTGGGAATGTTTGATGGGACAGTGTAGAGGGAGCTTTACTCTGTATCTAACCCGTGCTGTACCTGCCCTGGGAGTGTTTGATGGGACAGTGTACAGGGAGCTTTACTCTTTATCTAACCTGTGCTGTACCTGCCCTGGGAGTGTTTGATGGGACAGTGTAGAGGGAGCTTTACTCTGTATCTAACCCGTGCTCTACCTGCCCTGGGGGTGTTTGATGGGACAGTGTAGAGGGAGCTTTACTCTGTATCTAACCCGTGCTGTACCTGCCCTGGGAGTGTTTGATGGGACAGTGTAGAGGGAGCTTTACTCTGCATCTAACCTGTGCTGTACCTGCCCTGGGAGTGTTTGATGGGACAGTTTAGAGGCAGCTTTACTCTGTATCTAACCCGTGCTGTACCTGCCCTGGGAGTGTTTGACGGGACAGTGTAGAGGGAGCTTTACTCTGTATCTAACCCGTGCTGTACCTGCTCAGGGAGTGTTTGATGGGGACAGTGTAGAGGTAGCTTTACTCTGTAACAAACCCTGTGCTGTACCTGCCCTGGGAGTGTTTGATGTGACAATGTAGAAGGAGCTTTACTCTGTATCTAACCCTGTGCTGTACCTGCCCTGGGAGTGTTTGATGGGACAGTGTAGAGGGAGCTTGACTCTGTTTCTAACCTGTGCTGTACCGGCCCTGGGAGTGTTTGATGGGACAGTGTAGAGGGAGCTTTACTCTGTATCTAACCTGTGCTGTACCTGCCCTGGGAGTGTTGAAGGGACAGTGTAGAGGGAGCTTTACTCTGTATCTAACCCGTGCTGTACCTGCCCTCGGAGTGTTGGATGGGACAGTGTAGAGGGAGCTTTACTCTTTTTCTAACCTGTGCTGTACCTGCCCTGGGAGTGTTTGATGGGGACAGTGTAGAGGGAGCTTTACTCTGTATCTAACCCTGTGCTGTACCTGCCCTGGGAGTGTTTGATGTGACAATGTAGAGGGAGCTTTACTCTGTATCGAACCCTGAGCTGTATCTGCCCTGGGAGTGTTTGATGGGACAGTGTAGAGGGAGCTTTACTCTGTATCTAACCCGTGCTGTACCTGCCCTGGGAATGTTTGATGGGACAGTGTAGAGGGAGCTTTACTCTGTATCTAACCCGTGCTGTACCTGCCCTGGGAGTGTTTGATGGGACAGTGTACAGGGAGCTTTACTCTTTATCTAACCTGTGCTGTACCTGCCCTGGGAGTGTTTGATGGGACAGTGTAGAGGGAGCTTTACTCTGTATCTAACCCGTGCTCTACCTGCCCTGGGGGTGTTTGATGGGACAGTGTAGAGGGAGCTTTACTCTGTATCTAACCCGTGCTGTACCTGCCCTGGGAGTGTTTGATGGGACAGTGTAGAGGGAGCTTTACTCTGCATCTAACCTGTGCTGTACCTGCCCTGGGAGTGTTTGATGGGACAGTGTAGAGGCAGCTTTACTCTGTATCTAACCCGTGCTGTACCTGCCCTGGGAGTGTTTGACGGGACAGTGTAGAGGGAGCTTTACTCTGTATCTAACCCGTGCTGTACCTGCCCTGGGAGTGTTTGATGGGACAGTGTAGAGGTAGCTTTACTCTGTATCTAACCCGTGCTGTCCCTGCCCTGGGAGTGTTTGATGGGACAGTGTAGAGGGAGCTTTGCTCTGTATCTAACCCGTGCTGTACCTGCCCTGGGAGTGTTTGATGGGACAGTGTAGAGGGAGCTTTACTCTGTATCTAACCTGTGCTGTACCTGCCCTGGGAGTGTTTGATGGGGCAGTGTAGAGGGAGCTTTACTCTGTATCTAACCAGTGCTGTACCAGCCCTGGGAGTGTAATGGGACAGTGTAGAGGGAGCTTTACTCTGTATCTAACCCGTGCTGTACCTGCCCTGGGAGTGTTTGATGGGACAGTGTACAGGGAGCTTTACTCTGTATCTAACCCGTGCTGTACCTGCTCTGGGAGTGTTTGATGGGGACAGTGTAGAGGTAGCTTTACTCTGTAACAAACCCTGTGCTGTACCTGCCCTGGGAGTGTTTGATGTGACAATGTAGAGGGAGCTTTACTCTGTATCTAACCCTGTGCTGTACCTGCCCTGGGAGTGTTTGATGGGACAGTGTAGAGGGAGCTTTACTCTGTATCTAACCCGTGCTGTACCTGCCCTGGGAGTGTTTGATGGGACAGTGTAGAGGGAGCTTTACTCCAATTCCAATTAAAATGCTTTATTGGCATGAAAGTTTACAGAGAACCATATTGCCAAAGCTTACATAGCAAAAAGGTACAGTTTTCCAACATTCTGTAGGTGTCAATCGATTTGACATTTGTTGGGTACATACAATATTACTTTTAAACAATATTAAATTTAAACAGTCTTTGTACTTCATTTGTTACGTTCAATATTAATTTTAAACAGTCTTAATTTTAAACAGTCCTCAGGTTGTGACATGTTGTTACATATTTGGCCCCAAGGTATGGTCTGTCTCCTTCTCCTAGGACTAATCTCAATTTTGACAGATCATCCAATTCCTTGAAATCTGGGGTTGTTTGGCTTAGCTTGTTGAATAATATGTTTCTTGATGTGTTGAATTTTTCGCATTTTAGGAGGAAATGCATTTCTGTTTCAACCTCGCCAGCCAGACATTGATCGCATATTCTATTCTCTCTAGGCTGCCAGGATTTCTTGTATCTGCCTTTTTCAATTTCCAGTTGGTGGTCGCTTAGTCTGTACCTGGTGAGGGTCTGTCTCTGTTTTGTGTCTCTGATGGTCGTGAGGTAGTCTGCCAGTTTATATTCTCTTTTTAGGGCCCGGTAACATTCTAATCTGCTTTGGCTTTCGGTTATTTTGTTCCAATGTTCCAGGTAGGTTTCTTTGCATTTTTTAATGATTTGGTTCACTCGGATTGGTGTTTGGACGGCTGTGTTGGTCTGGGGCTGGTCAGGGTCCGGCTGAGTACTTAGTTTCCGTAGCAGCTGACTCAGGGGACTCTTTTCTGGGTTTAGCTCTTGGGTCTGAAAGGCTTTGAAATGAAGGGTGTCTGGGGAGCTAGATTTGAGGTGATTTAGGAAGTTTAGTGCTCGTTTTTGGATGTTTATTATCAGTGGGTATCTGCCTAGTTCGGCTCTGCATGCATTTGTTGGCGTTTTTCTTTGGGTGCGAAGGATGCTTCGGCAGAATTCTGCATGTAGGGCTTCTATTGTATGTTTTTCCCATTTAGTGTAGCTTTGGTGATTTAGCGGGCCCCATACTTCACTACCGTACAGTGCAATGGGCAGGATTATGCTGTCAAATATTTTGAGCCAGATTTTGATTGGGATTTGGATGTTGTAGAATTTTCTTTTTATTGCATATAGGGCTCTTCGGGCTTTTTCTTTTAGTGCATTCACTGCTATGCTGAAGCTCCCTGATGCTGTAATAGTTAGACCAAGGTAGGTGTAGCTCATAGTGTGTCCTATAGTGATATCACTGAGGGTAAACTGGTATTTGTTTTCCTGACATCTGGGCCTTTTTTGAAAAATCATGATGTTGGTTTTCTTTAGATTTACTGTTAGAGCCCAATTTTGGCAGTATTTGTCGAGTAGGTCTAGTTGTTGCTGTAATCCCTGTTCTGTGGGAGACAGCAGAACCAGGTCGTCCGCATAGAACAGGGATTTCACTTCTCCATCCAGGAGACGGAGACCTGGTGACTCGCTTTGCTCCAGCATGTCTGCTAATTCATTTATGTATATGTTGAACAGGGTCGGGCTCAAATTGCAGCCCTGCCGGACGCCTCTTCTCTGGTGAAGAAATCGGTGCGTTTGTCTCCAAATTTGACCCCGCATTTGTTTTTCAGATACATTGATTTAATAAGGTCATAGACTTTGCCCCCTATTCCACATTGAAGAAGTTTATAATAGAGCCCTTCGTGCCATATAGAGTCAAAGGCTTTCTTGAAGTCGATGAAACAGGCGAATATTTTCCCATTTTTTGTTTGGTGTATATGTTTTTCAATGAGGGTGTGAAGGGTATAGATATGGTCGGCGGTGCGGTGTTTTGGAAGAAAGCCTATTTGGTTTTTTCTGAGGATATTATGTTTGTTAAGAAAATCAAGTAATCTACTATTTAGAATACTGCAGAATAACTTCCCTAGACAACTGTTGACACAGATGCCGCGGTAGTTATTTGGGTCTGATTTGTTTCCGCTTTTATATATGGGGGAGATTAGTCCTTGGCACCAGATATCGGGAAAACAGCCTGAACGTAATATGATGTTGAATAATTTGAGTACCGCACCCTGCATCTCCATATTGCTGAACTTGAGCATTTCATTTTTGATGTTGTCTGGGCCACAGGCTTTCTTTAGGTGGAGAGATTTTGTTTTTGTGGCCATTTCTTTCCATGTGATTGGGGAGTCTAGAGGGTTTTGGTTGTCTTTGATTGTTGCTTCTAATGTGTGGAGTTTTTCTGTGACCTGATGTTGACTTGGGTTTGTTTCGTTTATTGGGATGTCTTTGTAGAGGTTTTCAAAATGTGTTCTCCAGATGTCGCCATCTTGGATTGGTAATGCTTGCAATTGTGTTGTACTCAGGTTATTCCACATTTCCCAGAATTGTTTTGGGTTGGTGGAGTTTTCAATTTCTTCTAGTATTTTGTGGGTATAGTTTTGTGTTTTGTTCCTAATGGTGTGTTTATATCTTTTGAGGGTTTCATTGTATCTAGTACGTAGGTCCGGATTGTTTGGTTGGCGATGCTTTTGGTTTGATATTTTTCTCAGGTCTTTTCTGGCATTTTTGCATTCGTGGTCAAACCATTTCTTATTTTATTTTGTCTTTTGTGACTCTTCCTCTTCTGTTTCACGAGGTCGGCTTTTACAGCTGCCTCATGAAAGATCATATTTATATCCTCTATGGCCATGTTTACCCCATCTCTGGTGATCTCATATAGATTTTCTTTAAATTTTGAAATTTTACTTGTGAGATCAGGTGAATTTAGTGCTGTGATGAATTTATCTCCACTGTCTGGGGCCCATCTGTATGTCTGGTTTATTTTATGTAGCTTACTGGGTTCCTTTTTTGTGTCTGTAGTTTGGGCAGAAAGTTTAAGGTACACATTTATTTGGTTATGGTCTGAGAGGGGGGATTGCTGCCTGACAGTGAATGCGTTGATATCGCAGGGGTCCAGGTCAGTGATTGTATAATCCACCACACTAGACCCAAGAGTTGAGGAATATGTGAGTCTCCCTAAGGAGTCCCCTCTGAACCTACCGTTAACTATGTACAGGCCTAAGGCTCGGCAGAGTTGCACTACCTCCCTACCGCTTTTATTTATTTCACAATCGAGGTTGTTTCGGTTTGCGATGGCTGGTGTGACATATAGAGGGGTCTGGCCAAACACATGGTTGTTGCCCTGTGGGTCTATGAAGTCAGGTTCACATCCTGTCCTTGCATTTAGGTCCCCACATAGTAGCACCTTTCCTTGGGCCTGGAAATGGCTGATTTCCATGTGGAGAGTGTCAAATATCTCCTCTTCAAAATATGGCGATTCTGTTGGAGGTATGTAGATCGCACATAAGTAAACATCGTTTTTTGCTATTCCTATATTTTTATCTAATTTTAGCCATACGTGTGATTTTCCCTGTTTTATCGGTGAGATGTGTTTGTTCAGTTCTCCTTTATACCACACCAGGATTCCCCCGGAGGTTCTGCCCTTGCGTGTCTTAATGTTCTTTACTGAAGGCACAATAATTTCATGGTACATTGGGGGACAGTGGGTCGGCATGTCCTTTTGGCACCATGTTTCTGTTAACACAATTATATCAATGTCTTTTATAGCTTTTAGGAATTCAGGGTCTGTACTCTTCATCCCAAAAGTTGAGGAGCGGAGGCCCTGGATATTCCAGCAGCTTATGTGGAAAGAACGCATTTATATAGTTCAATAAAACGAAATAAAATGGACCTATTTTGTGGGATGAGTGTGGAAACACTATTTTCTATAATGCTAAATGATGATTTAGTATAAATTTCATGAGGCATGCACATATCTCTATCTAATAGTAGTACTCTATATCTAACCTGTGCTGTACCTGCCCTGGGAGTGTTTGATGGGGCAGTGTAGAGGGAGCTTTACTCTGTATCTAACCCGTGCTGTACCTGCCCTGGGAGTGTTTGATGGGACAGTGTAGAGGGAGCTTTACTCTGTATCTAACCCATGCTGTACCTGCTCAGGGAGTGTTTGATGGGGACAGTGTAGAGGTAGCTTTACTCTGTAACAAACCCTGTGCTGTACCTGCCCTGGGAGTGTTTGATGTGACAATGTAGAAGGAGCTTTACTCTGTATCTAACCCTGTGCTGTACCTGCCCTGGGAGTGTTTGATGGGACAGTGTAGAGGGAGCTTGACTCTGTATCTAACCTGTGCTGTACCGGCCCTGGGAGTGTTTGATGGGACAGTGTAGAGGGAGCTTTACTCTGTATCTAACCTGTGCAGTACCTGCCCTGGGAGTGTTGAAGGGACAGTGTAGAGGGAGCTTTACTCTGTATCTAACCCGTGCTGTCCCTGCCCTGGGAGTGTTTGATGGGAAAGTGTAGAGGGATCTTTACTCTGTAGCTAACCCTGTGCTGTACCTGCCCTGGGAGTGTTTGATGGGACAGTGTAGAGGGAGCTTTACTCTGTATCTAACCCGTGCTGTACCTGCCCTGGCAGTTGTGATGAAATATGTCATTCACCAGACTCTGTATTTAACTCCATATATTGTATTGCCTGCTCTTGTATTTTTACCTTGTATTGTATATAGTGCACCGCCCCCTTTCTCCCCATTGGGTGTGTCGGCTCCGCCCATGCCTGGCCCTACTTAAGACAAGCCCAGGCATGCCTTGCAGCAGAACGCCAGGTGAAGACACAGGCATCTTTTTTTGCTAATAAAAGCCGAGTTTTATCCAGTTAACTTTGAGCCTTGAAGTTATTGAGGTGCATCAGCAGTGTTTGATGGGACAGTGTAGAGGGAGCTTTACTCTGTAACAAACCCTGTGCTGTACCTGCCCTGGGAGTGTTTGATGTGACAATGTAGAGGGAGCTTTACTCTGTATCTAACCCTGTGCTGCACCTCCCCTGGGAGTGTTTGATGGGACAGTGTAGAGGGAGCTTTACTCTGTATCTAACCCGTGCTGTACCTGCCCTGGGAGTGTTTGATGGGACAGTGTAGAGGGAGCTTTACTCTGTATCTAACCCTGTGCTGTACCTCCCCTGGGAGTGTTTGATGGGACAGTGTAGAGGGAGCTTTACTCTGTATCTAACCCGTGCTGTACCTGCCCTGGGAGTGTTTGATGGGACAGTGTAGAGGGAGCTTTACTCTGTATCTAACCCGTGCTGTACTGCCCTGGTAGTGTTTGATGGGGACAGTGTAGAGGGAGCTTTACTCTGTATCTAACCTGTGCTGTACCTGCCCTGGGAGTGTTTGATGGGACAGTGTAGAGTGAGCTTTACTCTGTATCTAACCCGTGCTGTACCTGCGCTGGGAGTGTTTGATGGGACAGTGTAGAGGGAGCTTTACTCTGTATCTAACCCGTGCTGTACCTGCCCTGGGAGTGTTTGATGGGACAGTGTAGAGGGAGCTTTACTCTGTATCTAACCCGTGCTGCACCTGCCCTGGGAGTGTTTGATGGGACAGTGTAGAGGGAGCTTTACTCTGTATCTAACCCTGTGCTGTACCTGCCCTGGGAGTGTTTGATGGGACAGTGTAGAGGGAGCTTTACTCTGTATCTAACCTGTGTTGTACCAGCCCTGGGAGTGTTTGATGGGACAGTGCAGAGGGAGCTTTACTCTGTATCTAACCCGTGCTGTACCTGCCTTGGGAGTGTTTGAAGGGACAGTGTAGAGGGAGCTTTACTCTGTATCTAACCCGTGCTGTACCTGCCCTGGGAGTGTTTGATGGGACAGTGTAGAGGGTGCTTTACACTGTATCTAACCCGTGCTGTACCTGAGCTGGGAGTGTTTGATGGGACAGTGTAGAGGGAGTTTTACTCTGTATCTAACCCGTGCTGTACCTGCCCTGGGAGTGTTTGATGGGACAGTGTAGAGGGAGCTTTACTCTGTATCTAACCTGTGCTGTACCTGCCCTGGGAGTGTTTGATGGGACAGTGCAGAGGGAGCTTTTCTCTGTAGGTAACCCTGTGCTTTACCTGCCCTGGGAGCGTTTGATGGGACAGTGTAGAGGGAGCTTTACTCTGTATCTAACCCGTGCTGTCCCTGCCCTGGGAGTGTTTGATGTGACAATGTAGAGGGAGCTTTGCTCTGTATCTAACCCGTGCTGTACTGCCCTGGTAGTGTTTGATGGGACAGTGTAGAGGGAGCTTTACTCTGTATCGAACCTGTGCTGTACCTGCCCTGGGAGTGTTGGATGGGACAGTGCAGAGGGAGCTTTACTCTGTATCTAACCCGTGCTGTACCTGCCCTGGGAGTGTTTGATGGGACAGTGCAGAGGGAGCTTTACTCTGTATCTAAACCGTGCTGTACCTGCCCTGGGAGTGTTTGATGGAACAGTGTAGAGGGAGATTTACTCTGTATCTAACCCGTGCTGTACCTGCCCTGGGGGTGTTTGATGGGACAGTGTAGAGGGAGCTTTACTCTGTATCTAACCCGTGCTGTCCCTGCCCTGGGAGTGTTTGATGGGACAGTGTAGAGGGAGCTTTACTCTATATCTAACCTGTGCTTTACCTGCCCTGGGAGTGTTTGATGCGGCAATGTAGAGGGAGCTTTACTCTGTATCTAACCCGTGCTGTACCTGCCCTGGGAGTGTTTGATGGGACAGTGTAGAGGGAGCTTTACTTTGTATCTAACCTGTGCTGTACCTGCCCTGGGAGTGTTTGATGGGACAGTGTAGAGGGAGATTTACTCTGTATCTAACCCGTGCTGTACCTGCCCTGGGAGTGTTTGATGGGACAGTGTAGAGGGAGCTTTACTCTGTATCTAACCCGTGCTGTACTGCCCTGGTAGTGTTTGATGGGACAGTGCAGAGGGAGCTTTACTCTGTATCTAACCCGTGCTGTACTGCCCTGGTAGTGTTTGATGGGGACAGTGTAGAGGGAGCTTTACCCTGTATCTAACCCGTGCTGTACCTGCCCTGGGAGTGTTTGATGGGACAGTGTAGAGGGAGCTTTACTCTGCATCTAACCCGTGCTGCACTGCCCTGGTAGTGTTTGATGGGGACAGTGTAGAGGGAGCTTTACTCTGTATCTAACCTGTGCTGTACCTGCCCTGGGAGTGTTTGATGGGACAGTGTAGAGGGAGCTTTACTCTTTATCTAACCTGTGCTGTACCAGCCCTGGGAGTGTTTGATGGGACAGTGTAGAGGGAGCTTTACTCTGTATCTAACCCGTGCTGTACCTGCCCTGGGAGTGTTTGATGTGACAATGTAGAAGGAGCTTTACTCTGTATCTAACCCTGTGCTGTACCTGCCCTGGGAGTGTTTGATGGGACAGTGTAGAGGGAGCTTTACTCTGTATCTAACCCCTGGTGTACCTGCTTTGGGAGTGTTGGATGGGACAGTGTCGAGGGAGATTTACTTTGTATCTAACCTGTGCTGTACCTGCCCTGGGAGTGTTTGATGGGTCAGATTAGAGGGAGCTTTACTCTGTATCTAACCCGTGCTGTACCTGCCCTGGGAGTGTTTGATGGGACAGTGTAGAGAGAGCTTTACTCTGTATCTAACCCGTGCTGTACCTGCCCTGGGAGTGTTTGATGGGACAGTGCAGAGGGAGCTTTACTCTGTATCTAACCCCGTGCTGTACCTGCCCTGAGAGTGTTTGATGGGACAGTGTAGAGGGAGCTTTACTCTGTATCGAACCTGTGCTGTACCTGCCCTGGGAGTGTTTGATGGGGCAGTGTAGAGGGAGCTTTACTCTGTATCTAACCTGTGCTGTACCTGCTCTGGGAGTGTTTGATGGGGACAGTGCAGAGGGAGCTTTACTCTCTATCTAACCCGTGCTGTACCTGCCCTGGGAGTGTTTGATGGGACAGTGTAGAGGGAGCTTTACTCTGTATCTAACCCGTGCTGTACCTGCCCTCGGAGTGATTGATGGGACAGTGTAGAGGGAGCTTTACTCTGTATCTAACCCGTGCTGTACCTGCCCTGGGAGTATTTGATGGGACAGTGTAGAGGGAGCTTTACTCTATATCTAACCTGTGCTGTCCCTGCCCTGTGAGTGTTTGATGGGGCAGTGTAGAGGGAGCTTTACTCTGTACCTAACCTGTGCTGTACCTGCCCTGGGAGTGTTTGATGGGACAGTGCAGAGGGAGCTTTACTCTGTATCTAACCCGTGCTGTACCAGCCCTGGGGGTGTTTGATGGGACAGTGTAGAGAGAGATTTACTCTGTATCTAACCCGTGCTGTACCTGCCCTGGGAGTGTTTGATGGGACAGTGTAGAGGGAGCTTTACTCTGTATCTAACCCGTGCTCTACCTGCCCTGGGGGTGTTTGATGGGACAGTGTAGAGGGAGCTTTACTCTGTATCTCACCCGTGCTGTACCTGCCCTGCGAGTGTTTGATGGGACAGTGTAGAGGGAGCTTTACTCTGTATCTAACCCGTGCTCTACCTGCCCTGGGGGTGTTTGATGGGACAGTGTAGAGGGAGCTTTACTCTGTATCTAACCCGTGCTGTACCTGCCCTGGGAGTGTTTGATGGGACAGTGTAGAGGGAGCTTTACTCTGTATCTAACCCGTGCTGTACCTGCCCTCGGAGTGTTTGATGGGACAGTGTAGAGGGAGCTTTACTCTGTATCTAACCCGTGCTGTACCTGCCCTGGTAGTGTTTGATGGGACAGTGTAGAGGGAGCTTTACTCTGTATCTAACCCGTGCTGTACCTGCCCTGGGAGTGTTTGATGGGACAGTGTAGAGGGAGCTTTACTCTGTAACTAACCCGTGCTGTACCTGCCCTGGGAGTGTTTGATGTGACAATGTAGAAGGAGCTTTACTCTGTATCTAACCCTGTGCTGTACCTGCCCTGGGAGTGTTTGATGGGACAGTGTAGAGGGAGCTTTACTCTATCTAACCCCTGGTGTACCTGCCCTGGGAGTGTTGGATGGGACAGTGTCGAGGGAGATTTACTTTGTATCTAACCTGTGCTGTACCTGCCCTGGGAGTGTTTGATGGGTCAGATTAGAGGGAGCTTTACTCTGTATCTAACCCGTGCTGTACCTGCCCTGGGAGTGTTTGATGGGACAGTGTAGAGGGAGCTTTACTCTGTTGGTAACCCTGTGCTTTACCTGCCCTGGGAGCATTTGATGGGACAGTGTAGAGGGAGCTTTACTCTGTATCTAACCCGTGCTGTACCTGCCCTGGGAGTGTTTGATGGAACAGTGTAGAGGGAGATTTACTCTGTATCTAACCCGTGCTGTACCTGCCCTGGGGGTGTTTGATGGGACAGTGTAGAAGGAGCTTTACTCTGTATCTAACCCGTGCTGTCCCTGCCCTGGGAGTGTTTGATGGGACAGTGCAGAGGGAGCTTTACTCTATATCTAACCTGTGCTGTACCTGCCCTGGGAGTGTTTGATGGGGCAATGTAGAGGGAGCTTTGCTCTGTATCTAACCCGTGCTGTACCTGCCCTGGGAGTATTTGATGGGACAGTGCAGAGGGAGCTTTACTCTGTATCTAACCTGTGCTATACCTGCCCTGGGAGTGTTTGATGGGACAGTGTAGAGGGAGCTTTACTCTGTATCTAACCTGTGCTCTACCTGCCCTGGGAGTGTTTGATGGGACAGTGTAGAGGGAGCTTTACTCTGTATCTAACCCGTGCTGTACCTGCCCTGCGAGTGTTTGATGGGACAGTGTAGAGGGAGCTTTACTCTGTATCTAACCCGTGCTCTACCTGCCCTGGGGGTGTTTGATGGGACAGTGTAGAGGGAGCTTTACTCTGTATCTAACCCGTGCTGTACCTGCCCTGGGAGTGTTTGATGGGACAGTGTAGAGGGAGCTTTACTCTGCATCTAACCTGTGCTGTACCTGCCCTGGGAGTGTTTGATGGGACAGTGTAGAGGGAGCTTTGCTCTGTATCTAACCCGTGCTGTACCTGCCCTGGGAGTGTTTGATGGGACAGTGTAGAGGGAGCTTTACTCTGTATCTAACCTGTGCTGTACCTGCCCTGGGAGTGTAATGGGACAGTGTAGAGGGAGCTTTACTCTGTATCTAACCCGTGCTGTACCTGCCCTGGGAGTGTTTGATGGGACAGTGTACAGGGAGCTTTACTCTGTATCTAACCCGTGCTGTACCTGCTCTGGGAGTGTTTGATGGGGACAGTGTAGAGGTAGCTTTACTCTGTAACAAACCCTGTGCTGTACCTGCCCTGGGAGTGTTTGATGTGACAATGTAGAGGGAGCTTTACTCTGTATCTAACCCTGTGCTGTACCTGCCCTGGGAGTGTTTGATGGGACAGTGTAGAGGGAGCTTTACTCTGTATCTAACCCGTGCTGTACCTGCCCTGGGAGTGTTTGATGGGACAGTGTAGAGGGAGCTTTACTCTGTATCTAACCCGTGCT
Source organism: Somniosus microcephalus (assembly GCF_052327205.1). Classification (NCBI taxonomy): domain Eukaryota; kingdom Metazoa; phylum Chordata; class Chondrichthyes; order Squaliformes; family Somniosidae; genus Somniosus; species Somniosus microcephalus. Next base: position 7,601,165 of record NC_140989.1, read on the forward strand.
GTCCCTGCCTTGGGAGTGTTTGATGGGACAGTGTAGAGGGAGCTTTACTCTGTATCTAACCTGTGCTGTACCTGCCCTGGGAGTGTTTGATGGGGCAGTGTAGAGGGAGCTTTACTCTTATTCTAACCCGTGCTGTACCTGCCCTGGGAGTGTTTGATGGGACAGTGTAGAGGGAGCTTTACTCTGTATCTAACCCGTGCTGTACCTGCCCTGGGAGTGTTTGATGGGGCAGTGTAGAGGGAGCTTTACTCTATATCTAGCCTGTGATGTACCTGCCCTGGGAGTGTTTGATGGGACAGTGTAGAGGGAGCTTTACTCTGTATCTTACCCGTGCTGTACCTGCCCTGGGAGTGTTTGATGGGGCAGTGTAGAGGGAGCTTTACTCTGTATCTAACCCGTGCTGTACCTGCCCTGGGAGTGTTTGATGGGACAGTGTAGAGGGAGCTTTACTCTGTATCTAACCCGTGCTGTACCTGCTCAGGGAGTGTTTGATGGGGACAGTGTAGAGGTAGCTTTACTCTGTAACAAACCCTGTGCTGTACCTGCCCTGGGAGTGTTTGATGTGACAATGTAGAAGGAGCTTTACTCTGTATCTAACCCTGTGCTGTACCTGCCCTGGGAGTGTTTGATGGGACAGTGTAGAGGGAGCTTGACTCTGTATCTAACCTGTGCTGTACCTGCCCTGGGAGTGTTGAAGGGACAGTGTGGAGGGAGCTTTACTCTGTATCTAACCCGTGCTGTACCTGCCCTCGGAGTGTTGGATGGGACAGTGTAGAGGGAGCTTTACTCTTTTTCTAACCTGTGCTGTACCTGCCCTGGGAGTGTTTGATGGGGACAGTGTAGAGGGAGCTTTACTCTGTATCTAACCCTGTGCTGTACCTGCCCTGGGAGTGTTTGATGTGACAATGTAGAGGGAGCTTTACTCTGTATCGAACCCTGAGCTGTATCTGCCCTGGGAGTGTTTGATGGGACAGTGTAGAGGGAGCTTTACTCTGTATCTAACCCGTGCTGTACCTGCCCTGGGAATGTTTGATGGGACAGTGTAGAGGGAGCTTTACTCTGTATCTAACCCGTGCTGTACCTGCCCTGGGAGTGTTTGATGGGACAGTGTACAGGGAGCTTTACTCTTTATCTAACCTGTGCTGTACCTGCCCTGGGAGTGTTTGATGGGACAGTGTAGAGGGAGCTTTACTCTGTATCTAACCCGTGCTCTACCTGCCCTGGGGGTGTTTGATGGGACAGTGTAGAGGGAGCTTTACTCTGTATCTAACCCGTGCTGTACCTGCCCTGGGAGTGTTTGATGGGACAGTGTAGAGGGAGCTTTACTCTGCATCTAACCTGTGCTGTACCTGCCCTGGGAGTGTTTGATGGGACAGTTTAGAGGCAGCTTTACTCTGTATCTAACCCGTGCTGTACCTGCCCTGGGAGTGTTTGACGGGACAGTGTAGAGGGAGCTTTACTCTGTATCTAACCCGTGCTGTACCTGCTCAGGGAGTGTTTGATGGGGACAGTGTAGAGGTAGCTTTACTCTGTAACAAACCCTGTGCTGTACCTGCCCTGGGAGTGTTTGATGTGACAATGTAGAAGGAGCTTTACTCTGTATCTAACCCTGTGCTGTACCTGCCCTGGGAGTGTTTGATGGGACAGTGTAGAGGGAGCTTGACTCTGTTTCTAACCTGTGCTGTACCGGCCCTGGGAGTGTTTGATGGGACAGTGTAGAGGGAGCTTTACTCTGTATCTAACCTGTGCTGTACCTGCCCTGGGAGTGTTGAAGGGACAGTGTAGAGGGAGCTTTACTCTGTATCTAACCCGTGCTGTACCTGCCCTCGGAGTGTTGGATGGGACAGTGTAGAGGGAGCTTTACTCTTTTTCTAACCTGTGCTGTACCTGCCCTGGGAGTGTTTGATGGGGACAGTGTAGAGGGAGCTTTACTCTGTATCTAACCCTGTGCTGTACCTGCCCTGGGAGTGTTTGATGTGACAATGTAGAGGGAGCTTTACTCTGTATCGAACCCTGAGCTGTATCTGCCCTGGGAGTGTTTGATGGGACAGTGTAGAGGGAGCTTTACTCTGTATCTAACCCGTGCTGTACCTGCCCTGGGAATGTTTGATGGGACAGTGTAGAGGGAGCTTTACTCTGTATCTAACCCGTGCTGTACCTGCCCTGGGAGTGTTTGATGGGACAGTGTACAGGGAGCTTTACTCTTTATCTAACCTGTGCTGTACCTGCCCTGGGAGTGTTTGATGGGACAGTGTAGAGGGAGCTTTACTCTGTATCTAACCCGTGCTCTACCTGCCCTGGGGGTGTTTGATGGGACAGTGTAGAGGGAGCTTTACTCTGTATCTAACCCGTGCTGTACCTGCCCTGGGAGTGTTTGATGGGACAGTGTAGAGGGAGCTTTACTCTGCATCTAACCTGTGCTGTACCTGCCCTGGGAGTGTTTGATGGGACAGTGTAGAGGCAGCTTTACTCTGTATCTAACCCGTGCTGTACCTGCCCTGGGAGTGTTTGACGGGACAGTGTAGAGGGAGCTTTACTCTGTATCTAACCCGTGCTGTACCTGCCCTGGGAGTGTTTGATGGGACAGTGTAGAGGTAGCTTTACTCTGTATCTAACCCGTGCTGTCCCTGCCCTGGGAGTGTTTGATGGGACAGTGTAGAGGGAGCTTTGCTCTGTATCTAACCCGTGCTGTACCTGCCCTGGGAGTGTTTGATGGGACAGTGTAGAGGGAGCTTTACTCTGTATCTAACCTGTGCTGTACCTGCCCTGGGAGTGTTTGATGGGGCAGTGTAGAGGGAGCTTTACTCTGTATCTAACCAGTGCTGTACCAGCCCTGGGAGTGTAATGGGACAGTGTAGAGGGAGCTTTACTCTGTATCTAACCCGTGCTGTACCTGCCCTGGGAGTGTTTGATGGGACAGTGTACAGGGAGCTTTACTCTGTATCTAACCCGTGCTGTACCTGCTCTGGGAGTGTTTGATGGGGACAGTGTAGAGGTAGCTTTACTCTGTAACAAACCCTGTGCTGTACCTGCCCTGGGAGTGTTTGATGTGACAATGTAGAGGGAGCTTTACTCTGTATCTAACCCTGTGCTGTACCTGCCCTGGGAGTGTTTGATGGGACAGTGTAGAGGGAGCTTTACTCTGTATCTAACCCGTGCTGTACCTGCCCTGGGAGTGTTTGATGGGACAGTGTAGAGGGAGCTTTACTCCAATTCCAATTAAAATGCTTTATTGGCATGAAAGTTTACAGAGAACCATATTGCCAAAGCTTACATAGCAAAAAGGTACAGTTTTCCAACATTCTGTAGGTGTCAATCGATTTGACATTTGTTGGGTACATACAATATTACTTTTAAACAATATTAAATTTAAACAGTCTTTGTACTTCATTTGTTACGTTCAATATTAATTTTAAACAGTCTTAATTTTAAACAGTCCTCAGGTTGTGACATGTTGTTACATATTTGGCCCCAAGGTATGGTCTGTCTCCTTCTCCTAGGACTAATCTCAATTTTGACAGATCATCCAATTCCTTGAAATCTGGGGTTGTTTGGCTTAGCTTGTTGAATAATATGTTTCTTGATGTGTTGAATTTTTCGCATTTTAGGAGGAAATGCATTTCTGTTTCAACCTCGCCAGCCAGACATTGATCGCATATTCTATTCTCTCTAGGCTGCCAGGATTTCTTGTATCTGCCTTTTTCAATTTCCAGTTGGTGGTCGCTTAGTCTGTACCTGGTGAGGGTCTGTCTCTGTTTTGTGTCTCTGATGGTCGTGAGGTAGTCTGCCAGTTTATATTCTCTTTTTAGGGCCCGGTAACATTCTAATCTGCTTTGGCTTTCGGTTATTTTGTTCCAATGTTCCAGGTAGGTTTCTTTGCATTTTTTAATGATTTGGTTCACTCGGATTGGTGTTTGGACGGCTGTGTTGGTCTGGGGCTGGTCAGGGTCCGGCTGAGTACTTAGTTTCCGTAGCAGCTGACTCAGGGGACTCTTTTCTGGGTTTAGCTCTTGGGTCTGAAAGGCTTTGAAATGAAGGGTGTCTGGGGAGCTAGATTTGAGGTGATTTAGGAAGTTTAGTGCTCGTTTTTGGATGTTTATTATCAGTGGGTATCTGCCTAGTTCGGCTCTGCATGCATTTGTTGGCGTTTTTCTTTGGGTGCGAAGGATGCTTCGGCAGAATTCTGCATGTAGGGCTTCTATTGTATGTTTTTCCCATTTAGTGTAGCTTTGGTGATTTAGCGGGCCCCATACTTCACTACCGTACAGTGCAATGGGCAGGATTATGCTGTCAAATATTTTGAGCCAGATTTTGATTGGGATTTGGATGTTGTAGAATTTTCTTTTTATTGCATATAGGGCTCTTCGGGCTTTTTCTTTTAGTGCATTCACTGCTATGCTGAAGCTCCCTGATGCTGTAATAGTTAGACCAAGGTAGGTGTAGCTCATAGTGTGTCCTATAGTGATATCACTGAGGGTAAACTGGTATTTGTTTTCCTGACATCTGGGCCTTTTTTGAAAAATCATGATGTTGGTTTTCTTTAGATTTACTGTTAGAGCCCAATTTTGGCAGTATTTGTCGAGTAGGTCTAGTTGTTGCTGTAATCCCTGTTCTGTGGGAGACAGCAGAACCAGGTCGTCCGCATAGAACAGGGATTTCACTTCTCCATCCAGGAGACGGAGACCTGGTGACTCGCTTTGCTCCAGCATGTCTGCTAATTCATTTATGTATATGTTGAACAGGGTCGGGCTCAAATTGCAGCCCTGCCGGACGCCTCTTCTCTGGGTGAAGAAATCGGTGCGTTTGTCTCCAAATTTGACCCCGCATTTGTTTTTCAGATACATTGATTTAATAAGGTCATAGACTTTGCCCCCTATTCCACATTGAAGAAGTTTATAATAGAGCCCTTCGTGCCATATAGAGTCAAAGGCTTTCTTGAAGTCGATGAAACAGGCGAATATTTTCCCATTTTTTGTTTGGTGTATATGTTTTTCAATGAGGGTGTGAAGGGTATAGATATGGTCGGCGGTGCGGTGTTTTGGAAGAAAGCCTATTTGGTTTTTTCTGAGGATATTATGTTTGTTAAGAAAATCAAGTAATCTACTATTTAGAATACTGCAGAATAACTTCCCTAGACAACTGTTGACACAGATGCCGCGGTAGTTATTTGGGTCTGATTTGTTTCCGCTTTTATATATGGGGGAGATTAGTCCTTGGCACCAGATATCGGGAAAACAGCCTGAACGTAATATGATGTTGAATAATTTGAGTACCGCACCCTGCATCTCCATATTGCTGAACTTGAGCATTTCATTTTTGATGTTGTCTGGGCCACAGGCTTTCTTTAGGTGGAGAGATTTTGTTTTTGTGGCCATTTCTTTCCATGTGATTGGGGAGTCTAGAGGGTTTTGGTTGTCTTTGATTGTTGCTTCTAATGTGTGGAGTTTTTCTGTGACCTGATGTTGACTTGGGTTTGTTTCGTTTATTGGGATGTCTTTGTAGAGGTTTTCAAAATGTGTTCTCCAGATGTCGCCATCTTGGATTGGTAATGCTTGCAATTGTGTTGTACTCAGGTTATTCCACATTTCCCAGAATTGTTTTGGGTTGGTGGAGTTTTCAATTTCTTCTAGTATTTTGTGGGTATAGTTTTGTGTTTTGTTCCTAATGGTGTGTTTATATCTTTTGAGGGTTTCATTGTATCTAGTACGTAGGTCCGGATTGTTTGGTTGGCGATGCTTTTGGTTTGATATTTTTCTCAGGTCTTTTCTGGCATTTTTGCATTCGTGGTCAAACCATTTCTTATTTTTATTTTGTCTTTTGTGACTCTTCCTCTTCTGTTTCACGAGGTCGGCTTTTACAGCTGCCTCATGAAAGATCATATTTATATCCTCTATGGCCATGTTTACCCCATCTCTGGTGATCTCATATAGATTTTCTTTAAATTTTGAAATTTTACTTGTGAGATCAGGTGAATTTAGTGCTGTGATGAATTTATCTCCACTGTCTGGGGCCCATCTGTATGTCTGGTTTATTTTATGTAGCTTACTGGGTTCCTTTTTTGTGTCTGTAGTTTGGGCAGAAAGTTTAAGGTACACATTTATTTGGTTATGGTCTGAGAGGGGGGATTGCTGCCTGACAGTGAATGCGTTGATATCGCAGGGGTCCAGGTCAGTGATTGTATAATCCACCACACTAGACCCAAGAGTTGAGGAATATGTGAGTCTCCCTAAGGAGTCCCCTCTGAACCTACCGTTAACTATGTACAGGCCTAAGGCTCGGCAGAGTTGCACTACCTCCCTACCGCTTTTATTTATTTCACAATCGAGGTTGTTTCGGTTTGCGATGGCTGGTGTGACATATAGAGGGGTCTGGCCAAACACATGGTTGTTGCCCTGTGGGTCTATGAAGTCAGGTTCACATCCTGTCCTTGCATTTAGGTCCCCACATAGTAGCACCTTTCCTTGGGCCTGGAAATGGCTGATTTCCATGTGGAGAGTGTCAAATATCTCCTCTTCAAAATATGGCGATTCTGTTGGAGGTATGTAGATCGCACATAAGTAAACATCGTTTTTTGCTATTCCTATATTTTTATCTAATTTTAGCCATACGTGTGATTTTCCCTGTTTTATCGGTGAGATGTGTTTGTTCAGTTCTCCTTTATACCACACCAGGATTCCCCCGGAGGTTCTGCCCTTGCGTGTCTTAATGTTCTTTACTGAAGGCACAATAATTTCATGGTACATTGGGGGACAGTGGGTCGGCATGTCCTTTTGGCACCATGTTTCTGTTAACACAATTATATCAATGTCTTTTATAGCTTTTAGGAATTCAGGGTCTGTACTCTTCATCCCAAAAGTTGAGGAGCGGAGGCCCTGGATATTCCAGCAGCTTATGTGGAAAGAACGCATTTATATAGTTCAATAAAACGAAATAAAATGGACCTATTTTGTGGGATGAGTGTGGAAACACTATTTTCTATAATGCTAAATGATGATTTAGTATAAATTTCATGAGGCATGCACATATCTCTATCTAATAGTAGTACTCTATATCTAACCTGTGCTGTACCTGCCCTGGGAGTGTTTGATGGGGCAGTGTAGAGGGAGCTTTACTCTGTATCTAACCCGTGCTGTACCTGCCCTGGGAGTGTTTGATGGGACAGTGTAGAGGGAGCTTTACTCTGTATCTAACCCATGCTGTACCTGCTCAGGGAGTGTTTGATGGGGACAGTGTAGAGGTAGCTTTACTCTGTAACAAACCCTGTGCTGTACCTGCCCTGGGAGTGTTTGATGTGACAATGTAGAAGGAGCTTTACTCTGTATCTAACCCTGTGCTGTACCTGCCCTGGGAGTGTTTGATGGGACAGTGTAGAGGGAGCTTGACTCTGTATCTAACCTGTGCTGTACCGGCCCTGGGAGTGTTTGATGGGACAGTGTAGAGGGAGCTTTACTCTGTATCTAACCTGTGCAGTACCTGCCCTGGGAGTGTTGAAGGGACAGTGTAGAGGGAGCTTTACTCTGTATCTAACCCGTGCTGTACCTGCCCTCGGAGTGTTGGATGGGACAGTGTAGAGGGAGCTTTACTCTTTTTCTAACCTGTGCTGTACCTGCCCTGGGAGTGTTTGATGGGGACAGTGTAGAGGGAGCTTTACTCTGTATCTAACCCTGTGCTGTACCTGCCCTGGGAGTGTTTGATGTGACAATGTAGAGGGAGCTTTACTCTGTATCTAACCCTGAGCTGTACCTGCCCTGGGAGTGTTTGATGGGACAGTGTAGAGGGAGCTTTACTCTGTATCTAACCCGTGCTGTACCTGCCCTGGGAGTGTTTGATGGGACAGTGTAGAGGGAGCTTTACTCTGTATCTAACCCGTGCTGTACCTGCCCTGGGAGTGTTTGATGGGACAGTGTACAGGGAGCTTTACTCTTTATCTAACCTGTGCTGTACCTGCCCTGGGAGTGTTTGATGGGACAGTGTAGAGGGAGCTTTACTCTGTATCTAACCCGTGCTGTACCTGCCCTGGGAGTGTTTGATGTGACAATGTAGAAGGAGCTTTACTCTGTATCTAACCCTGTGCTGTACCTGCCTTGGGAGTGTTTGATGGGACAGTGTAGAGGGAGCTTTACTCTGTATCTAACCTGTGCTGTACTGCCCTGGCAGTGTTTTAATGGGACAGTGTAGAGGGAGCTTTACTCTGTATCTAACCCGTGGTGTACATGCCCTGGGAGTGTTGGATGGGACAGTGTGGAGGGAGCTTTACTTTGTATCTAACCTCTGCTGTACCTGCCCTGGGAGTGTTTGATGGGACAGTGTAGAGGGAGCTTTACTCTGTATCTAACCCGTGCTGTACCTGCCCTGGGAGTGTTTGATGGGACAGTGTAGAGGGAGCTTTACTCTGTATCTAACCTGTGCTGTACCTGCCCTGGGAGTGTTTGATGGGGACAGTGTAGAGGGAGCTTTACTCTGTATCTAACCCGTGCTGTACCTGCCCTGGGAGTGTTTGATGGGACAGTGTAGAGGGGGCTTTACTCTGTATCTAACCTGTGCTGTACTTGCCCTGGGAGTGTTTGATGGGACAGTGTAGAGGGAGCTTTACTCTGTATCTGACCCGTGCAGTATCTGCCCCTGGGAGTGTTTGATGGGACAGTGTAGAGGGAGCTTTACTCTTTCTAAACCGTGCTGTACCTGATGTGCCTCAATAATTCCGAGACTCGATGTTACCGAAACAAAACAAGGCTTTTATTAACTTAGAAAGTAACACGTAAGAGAGAGAGGTATCTTCCTTCTGGAGACTGAGGCCAGACTGAGCTAGCTTACAAAAGGGGCCAGGTATGGGCGGAGCCCTACACACAGCACATTCCAATAAACAATACAATGAGGACTGGGGGAAGGGAAATGACACTGAAACCGACCACAGTCACAGGCAGTGATGAATGGAATATTTCATCACATTCACCCCTTCTATAGATTTAGTCTGTTCGGGGGTTTGATCGTCCTCTGCGACCGACGTGGCTGTTGTGGTGTCGGCTGGGTGTCCCCGGTAGCCTCCTGGGTCTCTGCCGGGGGTGCCGCCAGGGTTGTTGAAGGGTTAGTTGGTGGGGGTGCCGTTGGTCGATGTTCTTCCGGGGGTGATGAAAGAGTAGTGGGTTGGTAAGAGTTGCTGTGATCATTGTTGCTGCTATTGCCGTGGTTGTTGTCGATGCCGGCTGGGGCGACGTCTTTTATGGACACGGTGTCCTCCCTTCCGTCGGCGTGCCGGACATATGCGTATTGGGGGTTGGCGTGGAGTAGGTGTACTGGCTCCACGAGAGGGTCCGTCTTGTGGCCCCTCACATGCCTTCGCACGAGTACCAGACCTGGGGTGGAGAGCCATGACGGCATGGATACGCCTGAAGTGGATTTCCGGGGAAAGACAAACATCCGTTCATGAGGCGTGGCATTAGTGGCCGTACACAATAGCGACCGTATCGAATGGAGCACATCCGAGAGGACTTCCTGCCAGCGGGAGATAGGGAGGCCCTTGGTCCTTAGAGCTAGAGTGACTGCTTTCCATACTGTCCCGTTCTCTCGCTCCACTTGGCCGTTACCCCGGGGGTTGTAGCTGGTGGTACGGCTCGTGGCGATCCCCTTGGACAGCATGTACTAGCGTAGCTCTTCACTCATGAAGGACGCCCCCCTATCCGTATGGATGTAGCTCGGCATACCGAACAGGCAGAACAGGCTGTTGAGGCATTTAATGACCGTGGCGCTGGTCATGTCTGGGCAGGGGAAGGCGAATGGGAACCGGGAGTATTCGTCCACAATGTTCAGGAAGTAAACATTGCGGTCGACGGACGGGAGGGGGCCCTTGAAATCTAAGCTGAGCCGCTCAAAGGGCCGTGTAGCTTTGATTAAGTGGGCTCTATCTGGGCGGTAGAACCGAGGCTTGCACTCAGCGCAAGTGCGGCAGTTCCTGGTCAGAGACCGAACTTCTTCAATCGAGTAGGGTAAGTTACGGGACTTTATGAAGTGGAACAGCCGCGTGACCCCTGGGTGGCAGAGGTCGTTGTGGAGGGTCTGTAGCCGATCCCCGGTGGCGCTGGCACACATCCCTCGTGAGAGGGCGTCAGGGGATTCGTTAAGGGCCCCTGGCCGGTAAATGATGTCGTACTCGAAGGTGGAGAGCTCGATCCGCCACCTAAGAATCTTATCATTTTTAATCTTCCCCCTCTGTTTATTATTGAACATAAACGCTACCGACCGCTGGTCGGTAAGTAGGGTGAAGCGTTTGCCGGCTAGGTAGTGGCGCCAGTGGCGCACTGCCTCCACGATGGCTTGGGCCTCCTTTTCCACGGAGGAGTGTCTGATCTCGGGCCCTTGGAGGGTCCTCGAGAAGAAAGCTACGGGCCGCCCCGCCTGGTTGAGGGTGGCCGCCAAGGCGAAGTCAGACACATCACTTTCCACTTGAAATGGAGTGTTCTCGTCCACTGCCTGTAGCGTGGCCCGCTCAATATCCTGCTTAATGCTTTTGAAGGCGGCGTGGGCCTCAGCAGAGAGCGGAAAAGAGGATGCTTTCAAGAGGGGGCGCGCTTTGTCGGAGTAGTTGGGGACCCATTGGGAATAGTAAGAAAATAACCCCAGGCACCTTTTCAGGGCTTTGGGAGTGTTGGGCAGGGGCAGCTCCCGTAGGGGGTGCAATCGGTCGGGGTCTGGTCCGATTTCCCCATTCTCCACCACGCTGCCTAGTATGCAGAGGCGCGTGGTGTTGAAAACGTACTTGTCCTCGTTGTAGGTGAGGTTGAGTTTTTGTGCGGTTTCCAGGAACCTCTCGAGGTTCGAGTCGTGATCCTGCTGATTGTGGCCGCAGATGGTGACGTTGTCGAGGTAGGGGAAGGTTGCCTGCAAGTGGTGGTCATCGACCATGCGGTCCATCTCCCTCTGAAAGACCGAGACCCCATTAGTCACCCCAAAGGGGACTCTGAGGAATTGGTAGAGGCGTCCGTTCGCCTTGAAGGCGTTGTACGGGCGGTCCTCTGGTCTGATAGGGAGCTGGTGGTACGCTGACTTGAGGTCGATGGTGGAGAACACCCGGTATTGGGCGATTTGGTTCACCATTTCCGATATGCGGGGTAGCGGGTAGGCGTCTAGTAGGGTGTACCTGTTGATCGTTTGACTATAGTCGATCACCATCCGTTTCTTCTCGCTACCCCTTACCACTACCACTTGGGCGCGCCACGGGCTGTTGCTGCGTTCAATAACGCGCTCCCTCAGCAGCCTGTCCACCTCGGTCGCGATAAACCGCCTGTCCTCCCAGCTGTACCTCCTGCTTTTGGTCGCTATTGGCCGGCAGTCAGGGGTAAGGTTCGCGAATAGCGAAGGCGGCTTTACCTTCAGGGTAGCCAGACCGCACACTGAGGGGCGGCTGGGACCCAGCGTACTTGAGCGTGATGCTTTGGTGGTTGCACTGGAAATCCAAACCCAAGATCACGCTCGCACATAGGTTCTTCATGATTAATACTTTAAAATTATCGTATACAGTCCCGTTAACGCCCAATTGTACCGTGCAGTAACCCAGAATGGTCGATGTCTGGGTTTTATCAGCCATAGAGATGGTACCCTGAGCAGGGACCACCTTTAGGGAGAGTTGTTGTGCCAGTTCAGGGTGGATAAAACTCTCCGTGCTTCCACTGTCAATTAAACATTAAACCCGGCACCCGTTTACCTCGATGCCCACCATTGATTTGGATAGCGGGTGCGGCCTGGTCTGGTCCACTGTGACCGATGCCACTGTAGGGCCCTGATCGATACAAGATGGCGTCCATGCTGTCTGCTCATAAGATGGCGGACCCCACGAGGTCGGGCAAGATGGCGTCCAAGATGGCCGCTCCCACGGCGCACACGCGGCGGTGGCGGGTTTTCCGGCGGTTGGTTTTCCGGCGGGGTTCCCTCTGCACACCTTCCCGAAGTGCCCCTTCTTACCGCACTTAAAGCAGGTGGTGCCTTTCTCCGGGCACAGGTTTCTGGTGTGTTTTGGCTGCCCGCAGAAGTAGCAGTTGGGTCCCTGACGCGTCGCGGCTGTCGTAGGGCTTCTGGGGGGAGAGCGGGGCCCCGCCGGTGCCGGGCTGCCGAGCGGGGAAGATGCCTTCCAAGATGGCGGCGCCCTCGGTGCACACGTGGCGGCGTGGACGGCGCGGGCTGAAGAGTAGGCATCCGAGTTTCTCTGGGCCACATCCAGAGATCGCGCGGTGTCCGCAGCCTGTTTCTTCCAGCAGTCTTTGCCGGATGTAAGTGGAGCTGAGGCCTGTGATAAAGGCATCGCGAACAAGCTCGTCAGTGTACACTGCGGCTTTTACATCTCGGCACTTGCAGTCTTTGCCAAGCATTTTCAGGGTGCTTAGGAACTCCTCCACCGATTCCCCAGGTCGCTGTGCGCGAGTAGCGAGCAGATGCCTAGCATACACCTCATTCGTAGGCTGCTGGTAATGCGCCTTAAAGATGTCGCAGGCGGCCAGGTACGTATCGGCGTCTTGGATGAGGGGGTAAACTCGGTGGCTTACCCAATTCCGCAGAATTCCGAGTCTCATCCTCGCAGCGTCCGTAGCGTCTTTGACGGCTGCGGAATAGTCCAGGAAGAATTCCATACACTCAAACCAGTGTCCGAAGCGTGCTGATGCATCCGGAGCATGTTGATCCAAATCCAAACGTTCGGGTTTCAGGAGTTGATCCATCGTGTTGAAAAATAAGTTAATAAAATTGATGTGCCTCAATAATTCCGAGACTCGATGTTAGCGAAACAAAACAAGGCTTTTATTAACTTAGAAAGTAACACGTAAGAGAGAGAGGTATCTTCCTTCTGGAGACTGAGGCCAGACTGAGCGAGCTTACAAAAGGGGCCAGGTATGGGCGGAGCCCTACACACAGCACATTCCAATAAACAATACAATGAGGACTGGGGGAAGGGAAATGACACTGAAACCGACCACAGTCACAGGCAGTGATGAATGGAATATTTCATCACAGTACCTGCCCTGGGAGTGTTTGATGGGACAGTGTACAGGGAGCTTTACTCTGTTTCTAACCTGTGCTGTACCTGCTCTGGGAGTGTTTGATGGGACAGTGTAGAGGGAGCTTTACTGTGTATCTAACCCGTGCTGTACCTGCCCTGGGAGTGTTTGATGGGACAGTGTAGAGGGAGCTTTACTCTGTATCTGACCCGTGCTGTACCTGCCCTGGGAGTGTTTGATGGGACAGTGTAGAGGGAGCTTTACTCTGTATCTGACCTGTACTGTACCTGCCCTGGGAGTGTTTGATGGGACAGTGTAGAGGGAGCTTTACTCTGTATCTAACCCGTGCTGTCCCTGCGCTGGGAGTGTTTGATGGGACAGTGTAGAGGGAGCTTTACTCTGTATCTGACCTGTACTGTTCCTGTCCTGGGAGTGTTTGATGGGACAGTGTAGAGGGAGCTTTACTCTGTATCTGACCTGTACTGTACCTGCCCTGGGAGTGTTTGATGGGACAGTGTAGAGGGAGCTTTACTCTGTATCTAACCCGTGCTGGGAGTGTTTGATGGGGACAGTGCAGAGGGAGCTTTACTCTGTATCTAACCCTGTGCTGTACCTGCCCTGGGAGTGTTTGATGGGGACAGTGTCGAGGGAGCTGTCCTCTGTATCTTACCTGTGCTGGAGCTGCCCTGGGAGTGTTTGATGGGACAGTGTAGAGGGAGCTTTACTCTGTATCTAACCTGTGCTGTACCTGCCCTGGGAGTGTTTCATGGGACAGTGTAGAGGGAGCTTTACTCTGTATCTAACCCATGCTGGACCTGCCCTGGGAGTGTTTGATGGGACAGTGGAGAGGGAGCTTTATTCTGTATCTAACCCGTGCTGTACCTGCCCTGGGAGTGTTTAATGGGACAGTGTAGAGAGAGCTTTACTCTGTATCTAACCCTGTGCTGTACCAGCACTGGGAGTGTTTGATGGGACAGTGTAGAGGGAGCTTTACTCTGTATCTAACCCGTGCTGAACCTGCCCTGGAAGTGTTTGATGGGGACAGTGTTGAGGGAGCTTTACTCTGTATCTTACCCGTGCTGTACCAGCCCTGGGTGTGTTTGATGGGACAGTGTAGAGGAAGCGTTACTCTGTATCTAACCCGTGCTGTACCTGCCCTGGGAGTGTTTGATGGGACAGTGTAAAGGGAGCTTTACTCTGTATCTAACCCGTGCTGTCCCTGCCCTGGGGGTGTTTGATGGGACAGTGTACAGGGAGCTTTACTCTGTATCTAACCCATGCTGTACCTGCCCTGGGAGTGTTTGATGGGACAGTGTAGAGGAAGCTTTACTCAGTATCTCACCCGTGCTGTACCTGCTCTGGGAGTGTTTGATGGGACAGTGTAGAGGGAGCTTTACTCTGTATCTAACCTGTGCTGCACCTGCCCTGGGAGTGTTTGATGGGACAGTGCAGAGGGAGCTTTACTCTGTATCTAACCCGTGCTGGGAGTGTTTGATGGGACAGTGTCGAGGGAGCTTTACTCTGTATCTGACCCGTGCTGTACCTGCCCTGGGAGTGTTTGATGGGACAGTGCAAAGGGAGCTTTACTCTGTATCTAACCCGCCCTGTACCTGCCCTGGGTGTGTTTGATGGGACAGTGTAGAGGAAGCTTTACTCAGTATCTAACCCGTGCTTTACCTGCTCTGGGGGTGTTTGATGGGACAGTGTAGAGGGAGCTTTACTCTGTATCTAACCCGTGCTGTACCTGCCCTGGGAGTGTTTGATGGGGACAGTGTAGAGGGAGCTTTACTCTGTATCTAACCCTGTGCTGTACCTGCCCTGGGAGTGTTTGATGGGATAGTGCAGAGGGAGCTTTACTCTGTATCTAACCCGTGCTGTACTCCCCTGGTAGTGTTTGATGGGACAGTGTAGAGGGAGCTTTACTTTGTATCTAACCTGTGCTGTACCTGCCCTGGGAGTGTTTGATGGGACATTGTAGAGGGAGCTTTACTCTGTATCTGACTTGTACTGTGCCTGCCCTGGGAGTGTTTGATGGGACAGTGTAGAGGGAAATTTACTCTGTATCTGACCCGTGCTGTACCTGCCCTGGGAGTGTTTGATGGGACAGTGTAGAGGAAGCTTTACTATGTATATAACCCGTGCTGCACCTGCCCTGGGAGTGTTGATGGGACAGTGTAGAGGGACCTTTACTCTGTATCTAACCCGTGCTGTACCTGTTCTGGGAGTGTTTGATGGGGCAGTGCAGAGGGAGCTTTACTCTGTATCTAACCCTGTGCTGTACCTGCCCTGGGAGTGTTTGATGGGACATTGTAGAGGGAGCTTTACTCTGCATCTAACCCGTGTTGTACCTGCCCTGGGAGTGTTTGATGGGACAGTGTAGAGGGAGCTTTACTCTGTCTCTAAGCCGTGCTGTACCTGCCCTGGCAGTGTTTGATGGGACAGTGTACAGGGAGCTTTACTCTGTATCTAACCCGTGCTGTACCTGCCCTGGGAGTGTTTGATGGGGACAGTGTAGAAGGACCTTTACTCTGTATCTAACCCATGCTGTACCTGCCCTGGGAGTGTTTGATGGGACAGTGTAGAGGAAGCTTTACTCAGTATCTCACCCGTGCTGTACCTGCTCAGGGGGAGTTTGATGGGACAGTGTAGAGGGAGCTTTACTCTGTATCTGACCTGTACTGTACCTGCCCTGGGAGTGTTTGATGGGACAGTGTAGAGGGAGCTTTACTCTGTATCTAACCCGTGCTGTCCCTGCCCTGGGAGTGTTTGATGGGACAGTGTAGAGAAAGCTTTACTCTGTATCTAACCCGTGCTGGGAGTGTTTGGGACAGTGTCGAGGGAGCTTTACTCTGTATCTAACCTGTACTGTACCTGTCCTGGGAGTGTTTGATGGGGACAGTGTCGAGGGAGCTTTACTCTGTATCTAACCCGTGCTGTACTTGCCCTGGGAGTGTTTGATGGGATAGTGCAGAGGGAGCTTTACTCTGTATCTAACCAGTGCTGTACCAGCCCTGGGAGTGTTTGATGGGACAGTGTAGAGGGAGCTTTACTCTGTATCTAACCCGTGCTGTACCTGCCCTGGGAGTGTTTGATGGGACAGTGTACAGGGAGCTTTACTCTGTATCTAACCCTGTGCTGTACCTGCCCTGGGAGTGTTTGATGGGACAGTGTTGAGGGAGCTTTACTCTGTATCTAACCCGTGCTGGGAGTGTTTGATGGGACAGTGTCGAGGGAGCTTTACTCTGTATCTGACCCGTGCTGTACCTGCCCTGGGAGTGTTTGATGGGACAGTGTAGAGGGAGCTTTACTCTGTATCTAACCCGTGCTGTACCTGCCTGGGCGTGTTTGATGGGACAGTGTTGAGGGAGCTTTACTCTGTATCTAACCCTGTGCTGTACCTGCCCTGGGAGTGTTTGATGGGATAGTGCAGAGGGAGCTTTACTCTGTATCTAACCCGTGCTGTACTCCCCTGGTAGTGTTTGATGGGACAGTGTAGAGGGAGCTTTACTTTGTATCTAACCTGTGCTGTACCTGCCCTGGGAGTGTTTGATGGGACATTGTAGAGGGAGCTTTACTCTGTATCTGACTTGTACTGTACCTGCCCTGGGAGTGTTTGATGGGACAGTGTAGAGGGAAATTTACTCTGTATCTAACCCGTGCTGTACCTGCCCTGGGAGTGTTTGATGGGACAGTGTTGAGGGAGCTTTACTCTGTATCTAACCCGTGCTGGGAGTGTTTGATGGGACAGTGTCGAGGGAGCTTTACTCTGTATCTAACCTGTACTGTACCTGTCCTGGGAGTGTTTGATGGGACAGTGTAAAGGGAGCTTTACTCTGTATCTAACCTGTACTGTACCTGTCCTGGGAGTGTTTGATGGGACAGTGTAAAGGGAGCTTTACTCTGTATCTAACCCGTGCTGTACTTGCCCTGGGAGTGTTTGATGGGACAGTGTAGACGAAGCTTTACTCTGTATCTAACCCGTGCTGTACCTGCCCTGGGGGTGTTTGATGGGACAGTGTACAGGGAGCTTTACTCTGTATCTAACCTATGCTGTACCTGCCCTGGGAGTGTTTGATGGGACAGTGTAGAGGAAGCTTTACTCAGTATCTCACCCGTGCTGTACCTGCTCTGGGAGTGTTTGATGGGACAGTGTAGAGGGAGCTTTACTCTGTATCTAACCCGTGCTGTACCTGCCCAGGGAGTGTTTGATGGGACAGTGTTGAGGGAGCTTTACTCTGTATCTAACCCGTGCTGGGAGTGTTTGATGGGACAGTGTCGAGGGAGCTTTACTCTGTATCTGACCCGTGCTGTACCTGCCCTGGGAGTGTTTGATGGGACAGTGTAGAGGGAGCTTTACTCTGTATCTAACCCGTGCTGTACCTGCCTGGGAGTGTTTGATGGGACAGTGTTGAGGAAGCTTTACTCAGTATCTAACCCGTGCTTTACCTGCTCTGGGGGTGTTTGATGGGACAGTGTAGAGGGAGCTTTACTCTGTATCTAACCCGTGCTGTACCTGCCCTGGGAGTGTTTGATGGGGACAGTGTAGAGGGAGCTTTACTCTGTATCTAACCCTGTGCTGTACCTGCCCTGGGAGTGTTTGATGGGATAGTGCAGAGGGAGCTTTACTCTGTATCTAACCCGTGCTGTACTCCCCTGGTAGTGTTTGATGGGACAGTGTAGAGGGAGCTTTACTTTGTATCTAACCTGTGCTGTACCTGCCCTGGGAGTGTTTGATGGGACATTGTAGAGGGAGCTTTACTCTGTATCTGACTTGTACTGTACCTGCCCTGGGAGTGTTTGATGGGACAGTGTAGAGGGAAATTTACTCTGTATCTGACCCGTGCTGCACCTGCCCTGGGAGTGTTTGATGGGACAGTGTAGAGGAAGCTTTACTATGTATATAACCCGTGCTGTACCTGCCCTGGGAGTGTTGATGGGACAGTGTAGAGGGACCTTTTCTCTGTATCTAACCCGTGCTGTACCTGTTCTGGGAGTGTTTGATGGGGCAGTGCAGAGGTAGCATTACTCTGTATCTAACCCTGTGCTGTACCTGCCCTGGGAGTGTTTGATGTGACAATGTAGAGGGAGCTTTACTTTGTATCTAACCTGTGCTGTACCTGCCCTGGGAGTGTTTGATGGGACATTGTAGAGGGAGCTTTACTCTGCATCTAACCCGTGCTGTACCTGCCCTGGGAGTGTTTGATGGGACAGTGTAGAGGGAGCTTTACTCTGTATCTAACCCATGCTGTACCTGCCCTGGGAGTGTTTGATGGGACAGTGTAGAGGAAGCTTTACTCAGTATCTCACCCGTGCTGTACCTGCTCAGGGGGAGTTTGATGGGACAGTGTTGAGGGAGCTTTACTCTGTATCTGACCTGTACTGTACCTGCCCTGGGAGTGTTTGATGGGACAGTGTAGAGGGAGCTTTACTCTGTATCTAACCCGTGCTGGGAGTGTTTGATGGGACAGTGTAGAGGGAGCTTTACTCTGTATCTAACCTGTACTGTACCTGTCCTGGGAGTGTTTGATGGGGACAGTGTAGAGGGAGCTTTACTCTGTATCTAACCCATGCTGTACTTGCCCTGGGAGTGTTTGGTGGGACAGTGTGGAGGAAGCTTTACTCTGTATCTAACCCGCCATGTACCTGCCCTGGGAGTGTTTGATGGGACAGTGTAGAGGGAGCGTTACTCTGTATCTAACCCGTGCTGTACCTGCCCTGGGAGTGTTTGATGGGACAGTGTAAAGGGAGCTTTACTCTGTATCTAACCCGTGCTGTACTTGCCCTGGGAGTGTTTGATGGGACAGTGTCGACGAAGCTTTACTCTGTATCTAACCCGTGCTGTACCTGCCCTGGGGGTGTTTGATGGGACAGTGTACAGGGAGCTTTACTCTGTATCTAACCCATGCTGTACCTGCCCTGGGAGTGTTTGATGGGACAGTGTAGAGGAAGCTTTACTCAGTATCTCACCCGTGCTGTACCTGCTCTGGGAGTGTTTGATGGGACAGTGTAGAGGGAGCTTTACTCTGTATCTAACCCGTGCTGTACCTGCCCTGGGAGTGTTTGATGGGACAGTGTAGAGGGAGCTTTTCTCTGTATCTAACCCGTGCTGGGAGTGTTTGATGGGACAGTGTCGAGGGAGCTTTACTCTCTATCTGACCCGTGCTGTACCTGCCCTGGGAGTGTTTGATGGGACAGTGTAGAGGGAGCTTTACTCTGTATCTAACCCGTGCTGTACCTGCCCTGGGAGTGTTTGATGGGGACAGTGTAGAGGCAGCTTTACTCTGTCTCTAAACCGTGCTGTACCTGCCCTGGGTGTGTTTGATGGGACAGTGTAGAGGAAGCTTTACTCTGTATCTAACCCTGTGGTGTACCTGCCCTGGGAGTGTTTGATGGGATAGTGCAGAGGGAGCTTTACTCTGTATCTAACCCGTGCTGTACTCCCCTGGTAGTGTTTGATGGGACAGTGTCGAGGGAGCTTTACTCTGCATCTAACCCGTGCTGTACCTGCCCTGGGAGTGTTTGATGGGACAGTGTAGAGGGAGCTTTACTCTGTATCTGACCTGTACTGTACCTGCCCTGGGAGTGTTTGATGGGACAGTGTAGAGGGAGCTTTACTCTGTATCTGACCTGTACTGTACCTGCCCTGGGAGTGTTTGATGGGACAGTGTAGAGGGAGCTTTACTCTGTATCTAACCCGTGCTGTACCTGCCCTGGGAGTGTTTGATGGGACAGTGTAGAGGGAGCTTTACTCTGTATCTGACCTGTACTGTACCTGCCCTGGGAGTGTTTGATGGGACAGTGTAGAGGGAGCTTTACTCTGTATCTAACCCGTGCTGTACCTGCCCTGGGAGTGTTTGATGGGACAGTGTAGAGGGAGCTTTACTCTGTATCTAACCCGTGCTGTGCCTGCCCTGGGAGTCTTTGATGGGACAATGTAGAATGAGCTTTACTCTGTATCTAACCTGTGCTGTACCTGCCCTGGGAGTGTTTGATGGGACAGTGTAGAGGGAGCTTTACTCTGCATCTAACCCGTGCAGTATCTGCCCCTGGGAGTGTTTGATGGGACAGTGTAGAGGGAGCTTTACTCTGTATCTAACCCCGTGCTGTACCTGCCCTGGGTGTGTTTGATGGGACAGTGTAGAGGGAGCTTTACTCTATATCTAACCCGTGCTGTAACTGCCCTGGGAGTGTTTGATGGGACAGTGTAGAGGGAGCTTTACTCTGTATCTAACCCCGTGCTGTACCTGCCCTGGGTGTGTTTGATGGGACAGTGTAGAGGGAGCTTTACTCTGTATCTGACCTGTACAGTACCTGCCCTGGGAGTGTTTGATGGGACAGTGTCGAGGGAGCTTGACTCTGTATCTAACCCGTGCTCTACCTACCCTGGGAGTTTTTGATGGGACAGTGTCGAGGGAGCTTTACTCTGTATCTAACCTGTGCTGTACCTGCCCTGGGTGTGTTTGCTGGGACAGTGTAGATGGAGCTTTACTCTGTATCTAACCTGTGCCGTACCTATTCTGGGATTGGTTAATGCTGACAAATAAATTACTGAGTGCTCCATTCTCCACCACCTTCTCAAAGGCAACGAATGATGGGCAATAAATTCTGGCATTGCCAGCGATGCCCACATGTTGTGCCATTCCAGCTCCCATTATCTAGATTCTGATACAGTACCATTACACATTGCCTGTTTACTTTGCCCATTTGGTAAAGCGAGGATAGTGGTCTCTAACAAAGGATGGATTTGATTCTCTCCATGATGAAAGATTAGTTGAGCTGGAGACTCGCGTGAACCTCTGGGTCTCCTTACACTTACCATGTGAGATGGGACAGGCTCGATGGACCCGCTGGTTGATGTACATACATCCACTTTGAAGGGTTCGGTTCCCTTTTTATTCTCAGTTAAAGAGCACACATGCTGGATGCCCAACCCACTCTGTGGTTTCGACATGTCATCGTTTCCCAGTTCCTGTGGTTTTCTGGTCAGGGCTGTGATTCCCTTTGCTGTGTGTCTGCACCAGGGGCAGTGACTGGATGAAATAATAATGCAGAAATACTGACAGCAGTGTGACTCGGTAAGACTGATCAGTAATATACACTCACACATGGGAACAGCACCCCTTTCCAAGTTCCCCTCCAAGGCACACATCATCCTGACTTAGAGGTATATTGGTGAGCCTTCATCGTCGCTGGGTCAAAACCCTGGAACTCCCTACCTAACAGCACTGTGGGAGTGCCTTCACCACCCGGACTGCAGTGGTTCAAGAAGGCGGATCACTGCCACCTTCGCACGGGCAACTAGGGATAGGCAATAAATGCTGGGCCTTGTCAGCAACGCCCAAATCCCAGAGCTTTACTCTGTATCTAATCCATGCTGTACCTGCCCCGGGAGTGTTTCATCTGACAGTGTAGAGGGAGCTTTACTCTCTATCTAACCCGTGTTGTACTGCCCTGGGAGTGTTTGATGGGCACAGTATCGAGGGAGCTTTACTCTGTATCTAACCCGTGCTGTACCTGCCCTGGGAGTGTTTGATGGGGACAGTGTAGAGGCAGCTTTACTCTGTCTCTAAACCGTGCTGTACCTGCCCTGGGAGTGTTTGATGGGATAGTGCAGAGGGAGCTTTACTCTGTATCTAATCCGTGCTGTACCTGCCCTGGGTGTGTTTGATGGGACAGTGTAGAGGGAGCTTTACTCTGTATCTAACCCGTGCTGTACCTGCCCTGGGAGTGTTTGATGGGACAGTGTAGAGGGAGCTTTACTCTGTATCTAACCCGTGCTGTACCTGCCCTGGGAGTGTTTGATGGGACAGTGTAGAGGGAGCTTTACTCTGTATCTAACCCGTGCTGTACCTGCCCTGGGAGTGTTTGATGGGACAGTGTAGAGGAAGCTTTACTCAGTATCTAACCCGTGCTTTACCTGCTCTGGGGGTGTTTGATGGGATAGTGCAGAGGGAGCTTTACTCTGTATCTAACCCGTGCTGTACTCCCCTGGTAGTGTTTGATGGGACAGTGTAGAGGGAGCTTTACTTTGTATCTAACCTGTGCTGTCCCTGCCCTGGGAGTGTTTGATGGGACATTGTAGAGGGAGCTTTACTCTGTATCTGACCTGTACTGTACCTGCCCTGGGAGTGTTTGATGGGACATTGTAGAGGGAGCTTTACTCTGTATCTAAGCCGTGCTGTACCTGCCCTGGGAGTGTTTGATGGGACAGTGTAGAGGAAGCTTTACTCAGTATCTCACCCGTGCTGTACCTGCTCTGGGGGAGTTTGATGGGACAGTGTAGAGGGAGCTTTACTCTGTATCTAACCTATGCTGGGAGTGTTTGATGGGACAGTGTAGAGGGAGCTTTACTCTGTATCTAACCCGTGCTGTACCTGCCCTGGGAGTGTTTGATGGGACAGTGTAGAGGGAGCTTTACTCTGCATCTAACCCGTGCAGTGTCTGCCCCTAGTAGTGTTTGATGGGACAGTGTAGAGGGAGCTTTACTCTGTATCTAACCCCGTGCTGTACCTGCCCTGGGTGTGTTTGATGGGACAGTGTAGAGGGAGCTTTACTCTGTATCTAACCCGTGCTGTAACTGCCCTGGGAGTGTTTGATGGGACAGTGTAGTGGGAGCTTTTCTCTGTATCTAACCCCGTGCTGTACCTGCCCTGGGAGTGTTTGATGGGACAGTGTAGAGGGAGCTTGACTCTGTATCTAACCTGTGCTGTACCTGCCCTGGGAGTTTTTGATGGGACAGTGTAGAGTTAGCTTGACTCTGTATCTAACCTATGCTCTACCTGCCCTGTGAGTGTTTGATGGGACAGTGTAGAGGGAGCTTTACTCTGTATCTAACCCGTGCTGTACCTGCCCTGGGATTCTTTGATGGGACAGTGTAGAGGGAGCTTTACTTTGTATCTAACCTGTGCTGTACCTGCCCTGGGAGTGTTTGATGTGACAATGTAGAGGGAGCTTTACTTTGTATCTAGCCCGTGCTGTGCCTGCCCTGGGATTGTTTGAAGGGACAGTGTAGAGGGACTGCAGCGGTGATGTCACTGGGTTAGTAAACCAGAGGCCTGGACTAATGATCCAGAGTCACACAACACCAGGTTATAGTCCAACAGCTTTATTTGAAGTCACAAGCTTTCGGAGCGCTGCTCCTTCGTCAGGTGAAGTGGAGAGATGCATAAAGACACAGCTTATATAGTCCGAGAATAATGTCCGATGTTTACAGGTCTGCTTTCTTGCATCTCTGCAGAAACTTGATGTCTGTGTCGATATGCGCGATCTTCTTGGAGATCCTCTCCACTTTGAGCCGGCAGTTTGTGGTGTCGATAGTAGCCATGGTGTGGAGATGCCGGAGTTGGACTGGGGTGGACAAATGCAAGAAGTCACCTGACGAAGGAGCAGCGCTCCGAAAGCTTGTGACTTCAAATAAAGCTGTTGGACTATAACATGGTGTTGTGTGACTTCTTATATAATGATCCAGAGACGCGAGTTCAAATCCCACCACGGCGGCTGGGGAATTTAAATTCAGTTAATTAAATAAATCTGGAGTAAAAAGCTAGTCTCAGTAATGGTGACCATGAAACTATCGCAATGTCGTAAAAACCCACCTGGTTCACTAATGTCCTTTTACGGAAGGAAATCTGCCGTCCTTACCTGGTCTGGCCGATATGTGACTCCAGACCCACAGCAATGTGGTTGACTCCTAACTGCCCTCTTAACAAACCGCTATGAAAAACAATAAAAAGAACGAGGCTGGACCACCCAGCATCGACCTCGGCACCGGCTACAGACACGGCAATGGCACACCCACCCCAGTCAACCCTGCAAATTCCTCCTCCCCAACATCTGGGGACTTGGGCCAAAATTGGGTGAGCTGTCCCACAGACTAGTCAAGCAACAGCCTGACATAGTCACACTCACAGAATCATACCTTTCAACCAATGTCCCAAACTCCTCCATTGCCGTCCCACTGGCAGGTCAGACCCACCAGGGGTGGCGGCACAGTGGTATACAGTCGGGAAGGAGTGGTCCTGGGAGTCCTCAACATTGACTCCGGACCCCATGAAGTCTCATGGCTTCCGGTCAAGCATGGACAAGGAAACCTCCTGCTGATCACCACCGACCGCCCTCCCTCAGCTGATGAATCAGTACTCCTCCATGTTGAACACCACTTGGAAGAAGCACTGAGAGCAGCAAGGGCACAGAATGGACTCTGGGTGGGGACTTCAATGTCCACCACTAAGAAGTGGCTCGGTAGCACCACCACCACTACTGACCGAACTGGTCAAGTCCTGAAGGACATAACTGTCAGTCTGGGACTGCGACAGATGGTGAGGGAAAAACCTACTTGACCGCACAAATTTACCTGTCGCAGATGCAACACTGAGGACACCCTCCATTGTGTTGTGTGGCACTACCACCGTGCTAAATGGGATAGTTTCAGAACAGATCGAGCAGCTCATACCTGGGCATCCAGGAGAGACTGTGGGTCATCAACAGCAGCAGAATTGTATTCCACCACAATCTGTAACCTCATGGCCCGGCATATCCCTCAGTCTAGCATTATCATCAAGCCAGGGGACCAACCCTGGTTCAATAAGGGGTGTAGAAGAGCATGCCAGGAGCAGCACCAGGCATACCTAAAAATGAGGTGCCAACCTGGGGAAGCTGCAACACAGGACTACATGCATGCTACAGACAGGGCTAAGCGATCCCACAATCAACAGATCAGATCAAAGCTCTGCAGTCCTGCCACATCCAGTTGTGAATGGTGGTGGACCATTAAACAACTAACGGGAGGAGGAGGCTCCATGAATATCCCCATCCTCCATGATAGTGGAGCCCAGCAAGTGAGTGCAAAAGACAAGGCTGAAGTGTTTGCAACCATCTTCAGCTAGAAGTGCCAAGTGGATGATCCATATCGGCCTGCTCCTGAGGTCCCCACCATCACAGAATCCAGTCTGCAGCCAATTCGATTCACTCCACGTGATATCAAGAAACGGCTGAATGCACTGGATACAGCAAACATAGAAACATAGAAGACAGGAGCAGGAGTAGGCCATTCGGCCGCTCGAGCCTGCTCCGCCATTCAATGAGATCATGGCTGATCACCCAAATCCAGTACCCTGTCCCTGCCTTCTCCCCATATCCCTTGATCCCTTTAGCCTTAAGAAATATATCCAACTCTTTCTTGAATATATTTAATGAACTGGCCTCCACCGCCCTCTGTGGCAGAGAATTCCACAGGTTCACCACTCTCTGGGTGAAGAAATTCCTCCTCATTTCAGTCCTAAATGGCTTACCCCTTATCCTTAGACTATGACCCCTGGTTCTGGACTCCCTGGCCATCAGAAACATCCTTTCTGCATCTAGTCTGTCCAGGCCTGACAGAATTTTATAGGTTTCAATGAGATCCCCTCTCAATCTTCTAAACTCCAGTGAGTATAAGCCCAATCAACAGAATCTCTCCTCATATGTCATTCCTGCCATCCCAGGTATCAGCCTGGTGAATCTTCGCTGCACTCCTTCCATGGCAAGAACATCCTTCCTCAGATAAAGCAACCAAAACTGCACACAATACTCAAGGTGTGGTCTCACCAAGGCCCTGTACAACTGCAGCAAGACATCCTTGTTCCTGTACTCGAACCCTCTTGCTACAAAGGCCAACATACCATTTGCCTTCTTAACCACCTGCTGCACCTGCATGCTTACCTTCAGCGACTGGTGCACAAGAACACCCAGGTCTCTCTGCAGTTCCCCTTCTCCCAATCTATTGCCATTCAAAAAATAATCTGCCTTCCTGTTTTTGCCACTAAAGTGGATAACCTCACATTTATCCACATTATAGTGCATTTGCCATGTTTCTGCCCAATCACCCAACCTGTCCAGATCGTACTGGAGTTTCACGACATCCTCCTCACAGCATACCCTCCCACCCAGCTTTGTGTCGTCTGCAAATTTGGAGATATTACATCCAATTCCCTCGTCCAGATCATTAATATATATTGTGAACAGCTGGGGTCCTAGGACCGATCCTTGCGGTACCCCACTAGTCACTGCCTGCCACTCGGAAAACGACCCGTTTATTCCAACTCTTTGCTTTCTGTCCGCCAACCAGTTCTCTATCCAAGTCAATACCATGTGCCTTAATTTTGCACGCTAATCTCTTGTGCGGGACCTTATCGAAAGCCCTCTGAAAGTCCAAATACACCACAGCCACTGGTTCTCCCCTATCTATTTTACTAGTTACATCCTCAAAAAATTCCAGTAGATTAGTCAAGCATGATTTACCTTTTGTAAATTCATGTTGACTTTGTCCGATCCTGTCACTGCTTTCCAAGTGCTCTGCTATTACATCTTTTATAATGGACTCTAGCATTTTCCCCACTACCGATGTCAGGCTTACCGGTCTGTAATTC
Source organism: Somniosus microcephalus (assembly GCF_052327205.1). Taxonomy (NCBI): domain Eukaryota; kingdom Metazoa; phylum Chordata; class Chondrichthyes; order Squaliformes; family Somniosidae; genus Somniosus; species Somniosus microcephalus. The sequence continues at coordinate 7,627,551 of NC_140989.1, forward strand.
CCCGCTTTCTCTCTACCACCTTTTTTGAATAGTGGGGTAACATTAGCTACCCTCCAATCCATGGGTACTGTTCCAGAGCCTATCAAGCTCTTGAAGATGACCAGCAGTGCATCTACTATTTCTAGGGCCACTTCCTTAATACCCTAGGATGTAGATTATCAGGCCCTGGGGATTTATCAGCCTTCAGTCCCATCAATTTTCCTAACACCATTTCCCTACAAATACTGATTTCTTTCAGTTCCATGCTTTCATCAGACCCTATGTTCCCCAGCATCTCTGGGAGGTTATTTTTGCCCTCCTTTGTGAAGACAGAACCAAAATATGTATTTAGTTGGTCAGCCATTTCTTTGTTCCCCATTATAAATTCCCCTGATTCTGACTGCAAGGGACCTACGCTTGACTTCACCAATCTTTTTCTCTTCACATATCTATAAAAGCTTTTACAGTCAGTTTATATGTTCCCTGCAAGCTTACTCTCATATTCTATTTTCCCTTTCTTAATTAATCCCTTTGTCGAATCCTAAACTGCTCCCAATCCTCAGGATTATTGCTTTTTCTGGCCAATTTATATGTCCTCTCCTTGGATCTTATGCTATCCCTAATTTCCCTTGTTAGCCACAGTTGAGTCACCTTTTTTGTTTTATTTTTATGCCAAACTGGGATGAACAAATTCTGTAGTTCATCCATTCGGTCTTTGAATGTTTGCCATTGCCTATCCACCATCAACCCTTTGAGTGACATTCCCCAATCAATCCTACCCAACTCGCTCCTCAGGCCATCGTAGTTTCCTTTATTTAAATTGAGGACCCTAGTCTCTGAGTCAACTACTTCATTCTCCATCTTAATGAAGAATTCGATCATATTATGATCGCTCCGACCCAAGGGGCCTCGTACAACAAGATTGCTAATTAATCCTCTCTCATTACATAATACCCAGTCTAAGATAATCTGATCTCTGGTTGGTTCCTCGACATATTGGTCCAGGAAACAATTGTAAGATTCGCAAAATTGATATTGTATTAATAAGGGTCCTCTGGCAGAAGAGGCCTTGATTTTAAAAAAGACTGTTTTAAAAGCAGCCCAGAAAAAGGGGCACACAAAATGGCCACCAGACCCCGTGACCAACTTATTGGGACATTCCGAAATGGTTCCTGCAGTCCTCAGACAGCTTTGTGGATTCAACCCACAGTAGGTTCTGGAAGCCGTTTCTGAGAGAACAAAACCAGGCACCCACACATACATAAAGGTTGGATGCAGATCCAGTCAGATCGGCCTGTAGATAAAGGCCATCTAAATGTTTACCCAGACAAAGGGGAACAGTTCCATATTCATAAAGAACACATCAAGGACCCGTTAAAGACATCAAGAAGACATTAAAAACAATGAAGGTCATTCCAGACCAGAGATGGCCCGTTACCGGCCATCCAAGAACAGTTTAAAATATAATAACTACCCCGTTGTGCAACCAGCCCGCCAAAATTAAAACAAAAGACTAACCTTGATTTGGCGGGAGATAAAGGCCTCATCTGAAAGGTATAATTGGAGACACCCGGGGTAGCGAAAGGAGTTGGAGTTGGCTTGAGCTTCATCTTAGAGAATCTTCGTAGGACCTTCGATAATAGCCGTTACCTTCGATAGCAGCTGGAGTTCGGAGAAGAAGATGGTTCAAGCCGGCGTCCCGCCCCGGGGTAAAACATCGGGACATCATCGACCAACCCCGGGCCGTTGACGGAATGGGAGGGTAGTAAAACTACAGAAGAATCCTATATGAAAGCCGGCTAGGGGCTTCCAACCGTGGTCAAGCAGATGATCTCCGCCGACATCCAGGCCTGTCAAGTGTCCAGCCTGTTCGTGACCTTCACCGAGAGAGAGAGAGAGAGAGAGAGAGAGAGAGAGAGAGAGAGAGGTGTGGCACAGCCCGCTGTGGCTCCACTGACCACGAGGAAACAGGATGCCTGAGGAGATCAAAACGCAGACCTGTTTCAAAACTCTATACTTTTTCCCACTGGATTGGTGAGCATGTTTCTGGCCCTTCATAATCGGATCTAGATAGGTTAAAGGGGGTGGTCATTTTGGGTGTAATTAACATGAGTTGTCCCTCGATGTTCCGTGTGTTTCCCCATTTCATGATGACTGTTGTAAGGTATAATATGCCTGTATCTATTTTAGTTAGTACTGTATTATTATGATTTGTTTTTCCCTCCCATGTACCCTCTTATTTGCTTGCATTTGATTTGGTTTTTTTCCTTATGCAATAAAATTCCATTTTGATTAATTAAACTTGGTCTATAAGAGTCTTCTCTACATTGTAGATCCTGCACCTAAGTCCAGTATCTAGAATCTAAGGGGTGAGTGGGTCGAACCACTCAAGGTTTTACTGTGCAAAAGAGAGGCCTCTGGCGAGAGAAACCTTTGCAACCTCGGAGAGAAAACCCCTTACACCATCCCGTAAACACTCCAGGAATTCCTCCTCCACAGTATTGTTACTAATTTGGTTAGCCCAATCTATATGTAGATTAAAGTCACCCATGATGACTGCTGTGCCCTTATTGCACGCTTCTTTAATTTCCCTTTTAATGCCATCCCCAACCTCCACCTTACTGTTGAGAGGTCTATATACCACTCCCACTAATGTTATTTTCCCCTTAGTATTTCTCAATTCTACCCATACAGATTCCACATCATCAGAGCCAATAGCCTTCATTACAATTGTGTTAATCCCTTCTTTAACCAGTAATGCTACCCCACCTCCCTTTCCTTTTTGCCTATCTTTCCTGAATATCGAATACCCTTGGATGTTGAGTTCCCAGCATTGGCCATCCTTGAGCCACGTTTCCGTGATCCCAACCAAATCATATTAGTTTACCTCTATTTGCGCAGCCAATTTATCCACCTTATTACAAATGCTCCTCGCATTAAGACACAAAGCCTTCAGGCTTGTTTTTTTAATGCTCTTGAACCTATTAGAATTATTATTTACTGTGGCCACGTTTGGATTTAAACCATTGATTTCTCTGACTGCCACTTTTGCTTTTCTTATCTTTTGTTTTTATCCTTGTTTCCCTTTCCTCTGTCTTCCTGCTCAGGTTCCCAACCCCCTTCCATTTTAGTTTAAACCCTCCCCCACAGTACTAGCAAACACTCCCCCTAGGACATCGGTCACGGCCCTGCCCAGGTGCAGACCATCTGGTTTGAACTGGTCCCACCTCCCCCAGAACCGGTTCCAATGCCCCAGGAACTTGTATCCCTCCCCCTTGCACCATTCCTCTAGCCACATATTCATCTGAAATATCCTTCTATTTCTGCTCTGACTAGCACGTGGCACTGGTAGCAATCCTGAGATTACTACCTTTGAGGTCCTATTTTTAAATTTATCTCCTAACTCCCTATATTCCGCTTTTAGGACCTCATCCCGCTTTTTACCTATATCGTTGGTGCCTATATGCACCACGACAACTGGCTGTTCACCCTCCCGTTCCAAGATATTCTGCAGCCGCTCCGAGACATCCTTGACCCTTGCACCAGGGAGGCAACACACCATCCTGGAGTCTCGTTTGCGGCCGCAGAAACGCCTATCTAGTCCCCTTACAATAGAATCCCCTATTACAATAGCTCTCCCACTCTTTTCCTCCCGTGCTGTGCAGCAGAGCCACCCCTGGTGCCAGGAAGTTGGCTGCTGCTGCTTTCCTCTGATAAGCGATCCCCCCCAACAACACTCAAAGTGGTGTATCTGTTTGAGAGGGGGATGTCCACAGGGGACCCCTGCACTACCTGCCTGCGCCTAGTACTCTGCCTGTTGGTCACCCATTCCCTTTCTTCCTGTCCAACCTCTACCTGCGGTGTGTCCAACTCTGTAAACGTGCTATTCACGATGTCCTGAGCATCGCGAATGCTCCAGTATGCATCCAATCGCAGAAGGGAATAGAGGGTTATACTGATAGAGTTAGATGAGGAAAGACGGGAGGAGGCTCGAGTGGAGCATAAATGCCGGCATGGACTGGTTGGGCCAAATGGCCTGTTTCTGTGCTGTATATCCGATGTAATTCTATGTAATCTTTCCTGATGGGTATAACCTCTCACTTCTGGTATCATCCTTGTAAATCTTTTTTGTACCCTCTCCAGTGCCTCGATATCCTTTTTATAATATGGAGACTAGAACTGAACGCAGTACTCCAAGTGTGGTCTAACCAAGGTTCTATAAAAGTTTAACGTTACTTCTGCTTTTCAATTCTATTCCTGTAGAAATAAACCCAGTGCTTTGTTTGCTTTTTTTAATGGCCTGGTTAACCTGAATCGCTACTTTTAGCAATGTGTATGTCTGGGCCCCCAGATCCCTCTATTCCTCGATCCCATTTAGACTCGGATTTTCCAAGCAGAGCCCTTCTTATTCTTCCTACCAAAATGTATCACCTCACATCTATATTGAAAATAATTTTCCATTTACATACCGATGCTGCAAGTTTATTAATGTCTTCTTGCATTTTGTCGCAGTCCCCCTCGGTATTAACTATAACCACCAATTTGGTGTTGTCTGCAAATTTTGATTCCCAAGTCCAAATTATGTGTGTAAATGGTAAACAACCGTGGTCCCAGCACCGATCCCTGTGGAACACCACTTCCCACCATTTGCCAGTCGGAGTCACTACCTTTAACCCCTACTCTCGGTTTCCTGTTCTGGAGCCAGCTCGCTGTCCATTCTGCAACTTGTCCCCTAACTCCACATGTTCTGACCTTAGTCTTGAGTTTACTATGTGGTAGCTTATCGAAGACTTTTTGAAAATCCAAATATATTACATCTACTACATTACTCGGTCTACTCTCTGTTACTTCTTCAAAAAATGTCAATAAGGTTGGTCAAGCAAAACTTTCTCTTTTGAAACCCATATTGACTATTTATTATATATGAATGGATACATTAATAGATAGGTAAAAAGAAAGACTTGCATTGATATAGTGCCTGTTACGACCACCAGATGTCTCAAAGCGCCTTACAGCCAATGAAGTGTAGACACTGTGGTAATGCAGGAAATGCAGCAGCAAGCTCCCACAAACAGCAATGTGATAACAAAAACACCCCAGATGATCTGGTCATTATGTTGATTGAGGGATCAATTTTGGCCAGATCACCAGGGAGACCTCCACTGCTCTTAAATAGTGCAATGGGATCTTCCACACCTATTGAGAGAGTAGACAGAGCCTCGGATTAACGTCACATCCGACAGACGGCACCTCTGACAGTGCGGTACTCCCCCAGCACGGCACTGGAGTGTCAGGCTAGATTGTTGTGCTCAAGTCCCATGGAGTGGGACATTAACCCACAACCTTCTGACTCAAAGGCGAGGGTGCTATCCACTGAACCACAGCTGACACACAGGTAGCTAAGTAAATTGTTTAGTCTTCCAGTACAGTAACTAATGAGAAAAAAAAAGGTCCAGAGAACCTGATCTTTATAAAAGATGTCTGCCCCCCTACCCCCACCCTCCAAACCCCCGCGTCCATGTCTGCCCCCCCACCCCCACCCTCCAAACCCCCGCGTCCATCTCTGCCCCCCCTACCCCCACCCTCCAAACCCCCGCGTCGATGTCTGCCCCCCCTACCCCCACCCTCCAAACCCCCGTGTCCATCTCTGCCCCCCCTACCCCCACCCTCCAAACCCCCGCGTCCATGTCTGCCCCCCACCCTCCAAACCCCCGCGTCCATGTCTGCCCCCCTACCCCCACCCTCCAAACCCCCGCGTCCATGTCTGCCCCCCCCACCCCCACCCTACAAACCCCCGCGTCCATCTCTGCCCCCCCCCACCCTCCAAACCCCCGCGTCCATCTCTGCCCCCCCTACCCCCACCCTCCAAACCCCCGCGTCCATGTCTGCCCCCCCACCCTCCAAACCCCCGCGTCCATCTCTGCCCCCCCACCCTCCAAACCCCCGCGTCCATGTCTGCCCCCCCACCCTCCAAACCCCCGCGTCCATCTCTGCCCCCCCTACCCCCACCCTCCAAACCCCCGCGTCCATCTCTGCACCCCCACCCTCCAAACCCCCGCGTCCATCTCTGCCCACCCTCCAAACCCCCGCGTCCATCTCTGCCCCCCCTACCCCCACCCTCCAAACCCCCGCGTCCATGTCTGCCCCCCCTACCCCCACCCTCCAAACCCCCGCGTCCATCTCTGCCCACCCCACCCCCACCCTCCAAACCCCCGCGTCCATGTCTGCCCCCCCCACCCCCACCCTCCAAACCCCCGCGTCCATCTCTGCCCCCCCCACCCTCCAAACCCCCGCATCCATCTCTGCCCCCCCCACCCCCACCCTCCAAACCCCCGCGTCCATCTCTGCCCCCCCTACCCCCACCCTCCAAACCCCCGCGTCCATCTCTGCCCCCCCTACCCCCACCCTCCAAACCCCCGCGTCCATCTCTGCCCCCCCTACCCCCACCCTCCAAACCCCCGCGTCCATCTCTGCCCCCCCTACCCCCACCCTCCAAACCCCCGTGTCCATCTCTGCCCCCCCTACTCCCAGCCTCCAAACCCCCGCATCCATCTCTGCCCCCCCTACCCCCACCCTCCAAACCCCCGTGTCCATCTCTGCCCCCCCTACCCCCACCCTCCAAACCCCCGCGTCCATCTCTGCCCCCCCTACCCCCACCCTCCAAACCCCCGCGTCCATCTCTGCCCCCCACCCTCCAAACCCCCGCGTCCATCTCTGCCCCCCCACCCTCCAAACCCCCGCGTCCATCTCTGCCCCCCCTACCCCCACCCTCCAAACCCCCGCGTCCATCTCTGCCCCCCCTACCCCCACCCTCCAAACCCCCGCGTCCATCTCTGCCCCCCCTACCCCCACCCTCCAAACCCCCGCGTCCATCTCTGCCCCCCCTACCCCCACCCTCCAAACCCCCGCGTCCATCTCTGCCCCCCCTACCCCCACCCTCCAAACCCCCGCGTCCATCTCTGCCCCCCCTACCCCCACCCTCCAAACCCCCGCGTCCATCTCTGCCCCCCCACCCTCCAAACCCCCGCGTCCATCTCTGCCCCCCCTACCCCCACCCTCCAAACCCCCGCGTCCATCTCTGCCACCCCCACCCTCCAAACCCCCGCATCCATCTCTGCCCCCCCTACCCCCACCCTCCAAACCCCCGCGTCCATCTCTGCCCCCCCACCCTCCAAACTTCAATTCAATTCAATTCAAATTGCTTTATTGGCATGATAAGTTACATCTTATGTTGCCAAAGCATCAAAATACATTTATGGTTTAGCACATAAACGCAGTTCTATTCATACAGTGTATAAACAGGTATGTCCCTGAGTGTATAAATATACATTCGCATTGTTTATATATATTCTTTTCTTAGTTTACTGGTTGTCCCTCTGTTCATGGCAAGCTGTAACATAGTGTGCCGCCAGTGTTACACAGCATCTCTCCTCTCCCAGTAGGAATGGGAGTTTTTGGTTGTCATTCAGATTTCTGAAATCAGGGCATATTTGTGAGAATTTTTGGTAGAAATTCTCCCTGATGCCCTGGTATTTTCCGCAGGCTGTGAGGAAGTGCATCTCTGTCTCCACTACTCCCTGACTGCAGTGAGAGCATATCCTGTCTTCTCTTGGCAGCCTGTGTCTGCCTTTTTCGATCGCTAGGCTATGTTCGCTAAGTCTGTACCTTGTCAAGGTTCTTCTCAGTTTGTTATCCTTTACCATGGTCAGGTAATCAGCTATGTTGTATTGTCTGTTTAGGGCCAAGTAGCAATTGAGTTTGCTTTGGGTTTTTGTTGTTTCTGCCCAATATGTCAGATATTTTTCCTTTTGCTTAGCGACGATTGTGTTGGGTCGAATTCTTTGTGTTACCCTGTCACTGTCCTGGGGCTGGTTATTGTTAGTAGTTACTTCACTGAGTCCCCGGACTAGTTGACTGAGGGTATTCTTCTTTATGGTCAGCTCTTGGCATTTCAGGGCGTCGTAGTGATAGCATTGGGGATTGCTCATTTGTAGGGGATTCCAAAATTTGGTGGCTCTTTTTTGGATAGTGATTATTAATGGATATTGGCCTAGTTCCGCCCTGCATGCATTGTTTACTGTTTTCCTTTGAGTCCGGAGGATACTTTTACAGAATTCTGCATGTAGGATCTCAATTGGGTGTTTGTCCCATTTTGTAAATTCTTGTTGAGTTAGCGGTCCCCATACCTCACTGCCATAGAGTGCAATTGGTTCAATTACTGATTTGAAAATTTTGAGCCAAATGCTAATTGGGATTTCTATTTGGATTGTATTTTTTGATGGCATAGAAAGCCCTTCTTGCTTTCTCTTTCAGTTCACTCACAGCCAGTTTGAAGTTTCCCGTAGAACTGATTTTTAAGCCCAAGTATGTGTAGTTAGTGGTTTGTTCAATTTTGGTTGTTCCTACTGTGAAATTTATTTTGGGTCCCTGATGTTTGGATCTTTGCTGGAACACAAGGACTTTGGTTTTTTGGGGATTTATTGTCAGGGCCCAAGTCTGGCAGTACGACTCCAGCAGGTCCAGGTTCTGCTGTAGCCCCTCTTTAGTTGGTGACAGCAGAACCAGGTCATCTGCATAGAGGAGGAATTTAACTTTGGATTCATATAGGGTGAGGCCGGGTGCTGTAGATTGTTCAAGTAGTTTTGCCAATCCATTTATGTAAATATTAAAGAGTGTCGGTGAGATTGGAGAGCCCTGCGTCACCCCCCGCCCCTGTGGGAAGTATTTTGTTTGTTTGTCTCCAATTTTAACTGCACATTTGTTGTTTGTATACATTGATTTAATTACATCATATGTTTTCCCTCCTACCCCGCTTTCGATAAGTTTCAGGAATAAACCGTTATGCCAGATGGAGTCGAAAGCCTTCTGGAAATGTACAAAGCATGCGTAGATCTTGCTTTTGTTATGGTGAACGTGTTTGTCAATTAGGGTCTGTAGGGTGAAGATATGATCGGATGTTCTATAGATTGGCAGGAATCCAATTTGGCTTTTACTCAAGACATTGTGCTCCTCAAGGAAGTTTATAAGTCTTTTGTTTATGATGCTACAGAATACCTTCCCCAGGTTACTGTTTACACAGATGCCTCGATAGTTGTTTGGGTCGATTTTGTCCCCACTTTTGTATATGGGCGTTATGAGTCCTTTGTTCCAGATATCAGGGAAATAACCGACACTCAGAACCAAGTTGAAGAGTTTTAGGATAGCCAGTTTCATTTTGTTGTCTGTGTATTTAATCATCTCGTTTAGTATGCCATCTGTCCCGCAGGCTTTTCCTGGTCGCAGGTCCTTGAGTTTTTCAAGAAGTTCTTTTTCTGTTATTATGGTGTCTAGCGGGTTTTGGTTATCTTTTATGGCCATTTCTAGCTTTTCCAGTTTTTTGCATATTTGGTGTTGCTCTGGTCTTAGTGTGTTTTTCTGGTATAATTTTTCAAAGTGGTTTACCCATGTGTCCCCATTTTGAATGGCCAAATCGTCGTGTTGTTTTTTGTGTAGTGTTTTCAAGTTTTCCCAGAAACAATTGGAATCAATAGATTCCTCCATGGAGCTGAGTGTATTCTTAATATATTGCTCTTTTTTGGTTCTGAGTGTGTTTCTGTATTGTGTTAGTGTCTGACAATAAGTAAGGCGTAGTTCCTCGTTTTCTGGATGTCTGTGTTTTTGGTTTGATAATTTTCTAAGTTTTTTCCTCATGTTATGGCAATCTCGGTCAAACCATTTTTCACAGTTTTTTGTTTTGGGTTTGTTCTTGCGAGCTTTCAAGTTTGCACTTGTTGCCAAATTATCAAAAATATTGTTTAGTTTACCAAGTGCAATTGGTTCAATTACTGATTTGAAAATTTTGAGCCAAATGCTAACCCCCGAACCCCCGCGTCCGTCCCCGAACCCCCGCGTCCGTCTCCGACCCCCCGGCCCTCGCGTCCGTCTCCGCCCCCGCCGGCCCGTCCCCGCCCCCCCGGCCCCCGCGTCCGTCTCCGACCCCCCGGCCCCCGCGTCCGTCTCCGACCCCCCGGCCCTCGCGTCCGTCCCCGCCCCCGCCGGCCCGTCCCCGCCCCCCCGGCCCCCGCGTCCGTCTCCGACCCCCCGGCCCCCGCGTCCGTCTCCGACCCCCCGGCCCCCGCGTCCGTCTCCGACCCCCCGGCCCCCGCGTCCGTCTCCGCCTCCCCGACCCCCGCGTCCGTCTCCGCCCACCCCCGACCGTCTCCGCCCCCCCGACCCCCGCGTCCGTCTCCGCCCCCCCGACCCCCCCCACCGTCTCCGCCCCCCCCGACCACCCCGACCGTCTCCGCCCCCCCCGACCCCCGCGTCCGTCTCCGCCCCCCCGACCCCCCCCACCGTCTCCGCCCCCCCCGACCACCCCGACCGTCTCCGCCCCCCCCGACCCCCGCGTCCGTCTCCGCCCCCCCGACCCCCCCCACCGTCTCCGCCCCCCCCGACCACCCCGACCGTCTCCGCCCCCCCGCCCCCCGCGTCCGTCTCCGCCCCCCCGACCCCCCCGACCGTCTCCGCCCCCCCCGACCCCCGCGTCCGTCTCCGCCCCCCCGACCCCCCCGTCCGTCTCCGCCCCCCCGCCCCCCGCGTCCGTCTCCGCCCCCCCCGACCCCCGCGTCCGTCTCCGCCCCCCCCGACCCCCGCGTCCGTCTCCGCCCCCCCCGACCCCCGCGTCCGTCTCCGCCCCCCCGACCCCCCCCACCGTCTCCGCCCCCCCCGACCACCCCGACCGTCTCCGCCCCCCCGACCCCCGCGTCCGTCTCCGCCCCCCCGCGTCCGTCTCCGCCCCCCCGACCCCCGCGTCCGTCTCCGCCCCCCCGCGTCCGTCTCCGCCCCCCCGACCCCCGCGTCCGTCTCCGCCCCCCCGCGTCCGTCTCCGCCCCCCAACCCCCGCGTCCGTCTCCGCCCCCCCGACCCCCGCGTCCGTCTCCGCCCCCCCGACCCCCGCGTCCGTCTCCGCCCCCCCGACCCCCGCGTCCGTCTCCGCCCCCCCGACCCCCGCGTCCGTCTCCGCCCCCCCGACCCCCGCGTCCGTCTCCGCCCCCCCCGACCCCCGCGTCCGTCTCCGCCCCCCCGACCCCCGCGTCCGTCTCCGCCCCCCCGCGTCCGTCTCCGCCCCCCCGCGTCCGTCTCCGCCCCCCCGACCCCCGCGTCCGTCTCCGCCCCCCCGACCCCCGCGTCCGTCTCCGCCCACCCCCGACCGTCTCCGACCCCCGCGTCCGTCTCCGCCCCCCAACCCCCGCGTCCGTCTCCGCCCCCCCCCGACCCCCGCGTCCGTCTCCGCCCCCCCCGACCCCCGCGTCCGTCTCCGCCCCCCCGACCCCCGCGTCCGTCTCCGCCCCCCAACCCCCAACCCCCGCGTCCATCTCCGCCCCCCCGACCCCCGCATCCGTCTCCGCCCCCCCCGACCCCCGCGTCCGTCTCCGCCCCCCCCGACCCCCGCGTCCGTCTCCGCCCCCCCGCGTCCGTCTCCGCCCCCCAACCCCCAACCCCCGCGTCCATCTCCGCCCCCCCGACCCCCGCATCCGTCTCCGCCCACCCCCGACCGTCTCCGACCCCCGCGTCCGTCTCCGCCCCCCCCCGACCCCCGCGTCCGTCTCCGCCTCCGCGACCCCCGCGTCCGTCTCCGCCCCCCCCGACCCCCGCGTCCGTCTCCGCCTCCCCGACCCCCGCGTCCGTCTCCGCCTCCCCGACCCCCGCGTCCGTCTCCGCCCACCCCGACCCCCGCGTCCGTCTCCGCCTCCCCGACCCCCGCGTCCGTCTCCGCCTCCCCGACCCCCGCGTCCGTCTCCGCCCCCCCGACCCCCGCGTCCGTCTCCGCCCCCCCCGACCCCCGCGTCCGTCTCCGCCCCCCCCGACCCCCGCGTCCGTCTCCGCCCCCCCGACCCCCGCGTCCGTCTCCGCCCCCCCAGACCCCCGCGTCCGTCTCCGCCCACCCCCGACCGTCTCCGACCCCCGCGTCCGTCTCCGCCCCCCCCGACCCCGTCTCCGCCCCCCCCGACCCCGTCTCCGCCCCCCCCCGACCCCCGCGTTCGTCTCCGCCCCCCCGCGTCCGTCTCCGCCCCCCCCGACCCCCGCGTCCGTCTCCGCCCCCCAAACCCCCGCGTCCATCCCCGCCCCCCAAACCCCCGCGCCCATCTCCACCCCCCGCCCTCCAAACCCCCGCGTCCATCTCTGCCCCCACCCTCCAAACCCCCGTGTCCATCTCTCCACCCCTACCCCATCCTCCAAACCCCCGTGTCCATCTCTTCACCCCTACCCCCACCCCCCAAACCCCCGTGTCCATCTCTTCACCCCTACCCCCACCCCCCAAACCCCCGTGTCCATCTCTTCACCCCTACCCCCACCCCCCAAACCCCCGTGTCCATCTCTTCACCCCTACCCCCACCCCCCAAACCCCCGTGTCCATCTCTTCACCCCTACCCCCACCCTCCAAACCCCCGTGTCCATCTCTTCACCCCTACCCCCACCCTCCAAACCCCCGTGTCCATCTCTTCACCCCTACCCCCACCCCCACCCTCCAAACCCCCGTGTCCATCTCCTCACCCCTACCCTCCAAACCTCCGTGTCCATCTCCTCTTCACCCCAACCCCCCGTGTCCATCTCTTCACCCCTAAACCCACCCTCCAAACCCCCGTGTCCATCTCTTCAGCCCTAAACCCCCGTGTCCATCTCCGCTTCACCCTCCAAACCCCACTTCTCTGCCCCTGGCACCAGTCTCTAGCTCTAAGTCCAACCTGGACATTTCCCCCACTCCCTGCTGGTCAAGTATCGGCTCCCTCTCGTCACCTTGTGTTGCCAACTCTGGTTTCATCAGATGATCTCTCTCCTCCACAATCCCGCCATTGTTCGCCCACCATGTCCAGCCTCGCGGTGCGCCACTTCCTCGGCCAATTGGGAAACAAAGACTTTTTGTTACCCAAATCGGATGAATGGTGACTGAGTCACACATGGCCAACACGTTTAGAATCAAGAAGCAAAAGTGTTCAAATAAATGGAAAATTATAACAACTGGTTTTATTGTAAGATTTCTCCCCCGGGTTTGTGGCAGCAGAGTCCAAGAGATTAATTTTCAATTCCCGGAGACTCCAGAGCAATCCTGCAGGGTTCGCCAGGTGACCTCCCACAGCCCCCTGCCCAGTCTGGGGCTGAGCTCCAGCTGGGATCCGGGACCGTTCTGGCCCCGGCTCACTCTCTGAAAGCAAGGCCAGCGGAACACAAAGCCCGTCATTCCGCAGCTGTACAAGGTCGCCCTCTGGTGCCACTGACACCTTGGTTCCCCGTGAAACTTGAAGTGAGAGAGGAATACAGTAAATAGGTGTCAGTGAGCAAATACTTAAGCAAACTTTTAAAGCCACATTTCATTTAGCCAAGGTAAACATTCTCCTAAGGAACCTGTTCTACAGAATGTGCTCAAGTCTCTCCAGACACTAATCCTGACATGGGCTCACATTTCAGGGAAAACAATGAAGTATAAAACAAGAAAATGCATCCCCTCCCACAGCCCATGTACACTCTCCCCTATCACAGACTCTACCCACCCATTTAATCTCCTCCCACAGCCCATGGACACTCTCCCCTATCACAGACTCTACCCACCCATTTAATCTCCTCCCACAGCCCATGGACACTCCCCTATCAGACTCTACCCACCCATTTAATCTCCTCCCACAGCCCATGGACACACTCCCCTATCACAGACTCTACCCACCCATTTAATCTCCTCCCACAGCCCATGGACACTCTCCCCTATCACAGACTCTACCCACCCATTTAATCCCCTCCCACACTTCGTGTAAACCCAATAAGCTGGATTTTGCAGAAGATACAACAATGAGCCCATCAGCACTCGTCACTATTTAAGTGTAAATCAGACATCTTCTGGTGACTGCACATGTGCAGTAAAGGTGGAAATCAGGAAGTTGCTGTCAGAGTTGCCCTGCTTACATAAGAACATAAGAAATAGGAGCAGGAGTAGGCCAATCGGCCCCTCGAGCCTGCTCCGCCATTCAATAAGATCATGGCTGATCTCATCCTAACCGCCAATCTACTATCACAGAACCATCTCCTGAATCTAACAGAATTAGACACGAAATAGGAGCAGGCTACACGGCCCCTGGGCCCGCTCCGCTACCCACAGGGCCATGTCCGATCCGAACCTAGACTCATGTCCAAATTCCTGCCCACTCCCCGTAACCCTTAATTCCCTTTGCTTCTAGGAAACTGTCTCTGTTTTAAATTTATGTAATGTAGCTTCTACAGCTTTTTGGGGCAGCATATTCCATGGACCTACCACCCTCTGAGTGAAGTAGTTCCTCCTCATCTCAGTTTTGAAAGAGCAGCCCCTTATTCTAAGACTATGCCCCCTAGTTCTAGTTTCACCCATCATCGGGTACATCCTCCCCGCATCCACCCGATCCAACCCCTTCACAATCTTATATGTTTCAATAAGATCGCCTCTCATTCTTCTGAACTCCAATGAGTAGAGTCCCAATCTACTCAACCTCTCCTCATACGTCCATCCCCTCATCCCTAGGATTAACCGAGTGAACCTTCTTTGTACTGACTCGAGAGCAAGTATGTCTTTTCTTAAATATGGACACCAAAACTGTACGCAGTATTCCAGGTGCGGTCTCACCAATACCTTGTACAACTGAAGCAATACCTCCCTATTTTTATATTCTATCCCCCTAGCAATGAAAGCCAACATTCCATTGGCCTTCTTAATCACTTGCTGCACCTGCATATTAACCTTTTGAGTTTCGTGCACCAGGACCCCCAGATCCCTTTGTACTTCAGTACTTTCCAGTTTCTTGCCATTAAGATAATAACTTGCTCTACGATTTTTCCTGCCAAAGTGCATAACCTCACACTTTCCAGTATTGTATTCCATCTGCCAAATCTCTGCCCACTTACTTAGCCTGTCTATGTCCCCTTGCAGGTTTTTTATGTCCTCCTCACTCACTACTTTCCCTCCCATCTTAGTATCATCTGCAAACTTTGATATGTTACTCTCGGTCCCCTCCTCCAAATCATTAATATAGATTGTAAAGAGTTGGGGACCCAGCACTGACCCCTGCAGAACACCACTAGTTACTCATTGCCAGTCTGAGAATGAACCATTTATCCCAACTCTCTGCCTTCTGTTAGATAGCCAATCCTCTATCCATGCCAGAATATTACCCCCAATCCCATGATGTTTTATCTTAAGCAATAATCTTGTGTGGCACCTTGTCAAATGCCTTTTGGAAGTCTAAATACACTATGTCCACTGGTTCCCCTTTATCCACCCTATGTTACTTCCTAAAAGAACTCCAGCAAATTTGTCAAACATGACTTCCCCTTCATAAAACCATGCTGACTTTGTCCTATTAAATTATGATTATCCAAATGTCCTGTTACTGTCTCCTTAATAATGGACTCCAAAGTTTTACCTACCACAGATGTTAGGCTAACCGGTCTATAGTTTCCAGCCTTCTGTCTACTGCCCTTTGTAAATAAGGGTGTTACATTAGCAGTTTTCCAGTCTGCCGGGACCTTTGCTTGAGTCCAGGGAGTTTTGGAAAATTACTAATGCATCCACAATCCCTACCGCCACATCCCTCAAGACCCTAGGATGTAAGCCATCAGGTCCAGGTGATTTATCCGCCTTGCGTCCCATTATTTTACCGAGTACCACTTCCTTAGTGATTTTGATCGTGTTTAGCTCCCCCCCCCCATAGCCCCCTGTTTGTCCAGTGTTGGGATATTCTTAGTGTCTTCTACTGTAAAGACTGATACAAAATATTCAGTGTTTTTGCCATCTCCATATTTCCCACCATTAATTTCCTGGTCTCATCCTCTAAGGGATGAACATTTATTTTAGCCACCCTTTTTCTTTCTATATAAGAAAAAACTCGTGTTTTTATATTTTTTGCTAATTTACTTTCATAATCCATCTTCCCTTTCTTAATCAATCTTTGTTATTTTTTGCTGTCTTTTAAAGTTTTCCCAATGCTCTATCCTCCCACTAGATTTGGCCACCTTATATGCCCCTGTTTAGTCGAATACTATCCTCAATTTCGTTACTTAGCCACGGATGGCTGTCTTTTCTTTTACACCCTTTTCTTCTCAGTGGAATATATTTTTTTGGAAGTTGTAAAATAACTCCTTAAATGTATGCCACTGATAATGTATCGTCTTACCCTTTAATCTATTTTCCCAATCCACTCTATTCAATTCCACTTTCATACCTTCATAGTCTCCTTTATTCAAGCTTAGCACGCTTGTTTGAGATCCAACCTTCTCACCCTCTAATTGAATATGGAATTCAACCATGTTATGGTCACTCATTCCAAGGGGATCCTTTACGAGGACATTTTTAATTAACCCTGTCTCGTTACACAGGACCAGATCTAAGGTTGCTTGCCCCCTGGTCGGTTCAGTTACATACTGCTCAAGAAACCCATCCCTAATACACTCAATGAACTCATCCTTAAGGCAGCCCTGCCCAATTTGATTTGTCCAATTAATGATAGTTAAAATACCCTATAATTATAGATGTTCCCTTATTACAAGCCTCAACTATTTCCTGATTGATACTCCATCCAACAGAGTTGCAACTGTTCGGAGGCCTATAGACTACGCCCACTAGTGTTTTTTTTCCCCCCCTTATTATTCCTTACCTCCACCCAAACTGTTTCGTTATCCTGATCTTTTGACCCAATATCATTTCTCTGTATTACAGCGATTCCTTCCTTTATTAACATAGCCACCCCACCTCCCCTTCCTTCCTGCCTGTCCTTCCTGATCATTAAATAACCTGGTATGTTCAATTCCCAGAAGTTGCTATAGACTGGTATCTCACGGAGACTCACCATTTAAACACCGTGAACAGCAAGGAGTTGCTGTATTTGCAGATATATACACTTTAAATTGGCCAGAAAAAGTTAGGCCTTGTCCATTCCAGTCTAAAGACCCTTTTAAGTCTTAGTTACTGCCAAACCAACTCTGGCACTGAAAACTAACTTTTACAAGTGGAGTCTCATTCCTTCGGACTTTGTTGGTGATTTAAAAAAAAAAAATTAAAAATAACTTTCCTTCTGTCTCCTCTCAATCCTATCTTTCCTTCTATTTTGCTTTCTGTACCCATTGACATTGAATTAAATATTCTAACTGTCACTTCCTGGTTCAGCCTCGGTCTTTCATAGAAACATAGAAGATAGGAGCAGGAGTAGGCCATTCGGCCCCTCGAGCCCGCTCCACCATTCAATGAGATCATGGCTGATCATCCAAATTCAGTACCCTGTCCCTGCTTTCTCCCAATATCCCTTGATCCCTTTAGCCTCAAGAAATATATCTAACTCCTTGAATATATTTAATGAACTGGCCTCTACTGCCTTCTTTGGCAGAGAAGGCCACAGGTTCACCACTCGGTGAAGAAATTATTCTTCATCTCGGTCCTAAATGGCTTACCCCTTATCCTTAGGCTGTGACCCCTGGTTCTGGACTCCCGACCAACAGGAACATCCTTCCTGCATCTCGTCTGTCCAGTCCTGTTACAATTTTATAAGTTTCAATAAGATCCCCTCATTCTTCTAAACTCCAGCAACTACAAGCCCAATCGACCCAATCTCTCCTCATATGTCATTCCTGCATTACCAGGTATCAGTCTGGTGAATCTTCATTGCACGCCCTCCATGGCAAGAACATCCTTCCTCAGATAAGGCGACCAAAACTGCACACAATACTCAAGGTGCGGTCTCACCAAGGCCCTGTACAACTGCAACAAGACATCCTTGTTCCTGTACTCAAACCCTCTTGCTACGAAGGCAACATACCATTTGCCTTCTTAACAATAAGCATGCAGGTGCATAAGGATGCCCAGATCTCGTTGCACTTCCCCCTTCTATTGCCATTTAGATAATAATCTGCCTTCCTGTTTGACACCAAAGTGGATAACCTCGCCTTTATCCACATTATTATATTGCATCTGCCATATCACCCAACCTGTCCAAATCATCTGGAGTTTCTCTGCATCCTCCTCACAGCACACACGCCCACCCAGCTTTGTGTCGTCTGCAAACTTGGAGATATTACATCTAGTTCCCTTGTCTAGATCATTAATATATATATTGTGAATAGCTGGGGTCCAAGGACCGATCCCTGCGGTACCCCACTAGTCACTGCCTGCCACTCGGAAAAAGCAGTTTATTCCAACTCTTTGCTTCCTGTCTGCCAACCAGTTCTCTATCCCAGTCAATACCTTACCCCCAATCCCATGTGCCTTAATTTTACACGCTAATCTCTTATGCGGGACTTTATCGAAAGCCTTTTGAAAATCCAAATACACCACATCCACTGGTTCTCCCTTATCTATTTTACCAGTTACATCCTCAAAAAAATTCCAGTAGATTAGTCAAGCACGATTTACCTTTTGTAAAGCCATGTTGACTTTGTCCGATCCGGTCACTGTTTGCCAAGTGCTCTGCTATTACATCTTTTATAATGGACTCTAGCATTTTCCCCACTACCGATGTCAGGCTTACTGGTCTATAATTCCCCATTTCACAGGTTCCAGCTGCCCTGTAGAGGGCTCTGCACTGTTTGGATAGTTGGTAGACAGGAACCTCCAGGCCAAACCACCCCCCCACCCCACCACTGTCCCTGGGCAAGTCAAAGCTCATTCACTGCTGACCGCAAGATCCCCCCCCACCACCCCATTAGGATTTCTCAGTGTTCACTCAACAGAAGCAGGACAGACCAGGCAGAGATTTGATCCTAGTGCTGAGGCTGTCCTCTTGGACCAGGGATCTGGGTCTTTTGGATCAGCAGTCCCAGGCTAATATCCCTATTTCCTACATGCCAAGCCTCATTTCCTTTAATTTGATACTCAACCCATCCCCACCTCCAGAGATCCCTATAAAGTAAAATAATGCTCAGGCGGTATTGGATATACACACACACACACACACACACCAGAACTTTGCAGGGCTATGTGTTGGGGTGGGGGGGGGGGGGAAGCAGCAGAGTGGGGCTATGTGAATAGCTTTCTGAGAGCTAGAAGGCATGGTGGGCCAAATGGCCTCTTTAGAAAGATAGGAGCAGGAGTCGGCCATTCGAGCCTGTTCCACTATTCAATATCATGGCTGATCCTCTATCTCAATACCATATGCCTGCTCTCCCCATACCCCTTGATGCCTTGTGTCTAGAAATCGATCTTTCTCCTTCTTAAATATATTCAGTGACTTGGCCTCCACAGCCTTCTGCGGTAGAGAATTCCACAGGTTCACCACCCTGAATGAAGAAATCTCATCTTAGTCCTACCCCATATCCGGAGACTGACTCCTCATTCTAGAGCCCCCCCAAAATAAGACAGTCCTGCCATCCCAGGAATCAGTCTGGTGAACCTTTGCTACACTCCCTTTCTGTGCAGTAAGATTCTATGAACTATATCCAGGTCAGGTTGAATGATATGGTGAGAAGGAGAAGCTGGGGCCAGGCCCGATTACCTTTTACATCTTTAATAAACAGAATGCCCAAAACTCAATGACTTGCTAACTGATGGTGAGGAACAAACACCCTGTCAGGGACCAGACCCTTGGGAGAGTCTGGTTTCTTCTGCATGGAAGTAGGTCTTGGGGGGTTATATTCTGTACATCTGTTATCTCTGGGATCAGTTACAAAACACACACTCCCAAACAGTTGGTAACACTGCAGATTCATAACCCACTGGAGTATATGGTCTTGCCCGACACTAAAGACAGGAGTGAGGGAACACCACACTATCAGAGGGGTCCCTTGCATATGAAACATTAATCCAAGGACCAGTCTGCTCTCAGGTGGATGCTAAGGATCTCATGGCATGATATGATGATGAGAGAGAGAGAGAGAGAGAGAGAGAGAGTTCTCCATTTATCTTTCAGCCAATGTATTAATTTCCCAATCATCTCATTGCTATTTGTGGGATCCAGTGTATGTGAAGTGGCTTTGTACTCTGACTGAGACTTGGTATCTAGAAGACAAATTATGGCTACCTCCAACAATTTCTCATTACACAAATAAGAACAGCGCCTCTCCAGAACCCCTCTCCGCACCCTAGTTAAACAGCCACAAATAGTCTAGCATTTTAATGGAATGAAGCAAAACTGGCAGGAATAGCATATTTCATTTATTGAAATGTTAATTACCAAGAGATAAAAAGATCAGTGACCAGGGGACATCACATTCAGACTTCTCCCCATACAGAAAAGCACAAGAACGCAGAGCATGGGCTGGACAGTGAGGGGCTGAGACACAACTGGCTAGAGACAGGGAGCTGGTCCCCAGCCTGTGGGGTCAGACTGCCCCGTGGACTCGGACTTAAAAAACAGTGATTGTGACTAGTTACAGACCAAACACACCCAGGGAATGTTGGTCAGTGAGTGGAGATTCAGGGAAAGAAGGTTTGTGGTTTCAGCAATTCCACTTCATTCTATTGGGATATCCAGCGAGGGAGGATCATTAATGGACAAATGTGATTATAAAACAAACCCATTGATATTCTCACCAGTGGGGGCATAAACTAACAACACAGGCAGTGACTGTAGAAACACTCCCTTTAACCCCCAGGGTTCTACCAGCCCCATTGACTAGTACAAAGCAAGTTAAAGGCAGCACTGTAGACCATTGGCTCCCCATTCAATGGAGCCCCACCCTGTTCTGAACAACTCTCCCCTTACTTCATGTAGTCAGTGCTGTCCTGGGACAGCAGATCTGTTATTTTGGGGAGCAGTGTTTTCAGATCCCCGACTACCCTGTGCACCTGGATGTGGTTGAAGAGTGGCTCATTGTCTGGTACCTGTTGGACCTGGACAACAGCCTCCTCCAGGAAAGGTAGAAGTGGGCTCATGCTGTACATGTGCTGACCCTGAGCCTTCAGAGCACCCACCTTACCCTGGAAAGAGGAGAGATACTGGCAGCAGATCCTCATCCTGCCCTGTACTTCTGCTAACCCGGCCCGGCTCCCCCTCAAGGTCAGCTCAGCAGCCTTGCTCTCCTCCAAGTTCTCGTTGACCCCGTTGATCTCGTTGTAGAGCTCGGGGACCTGGCTGTTTATCTGGCCCAGCTGCTCCTCATCCTTGGTGATGTTGGACTTCAGGAGCGCGCGGTCATCAGAGGCCACATCCACCTCGGACTTCCTGTACTGCCGTTCCTTCTCGAAGGCCACGGCCATGGGGATACCTGGGAGGAAGATTAAGCACAGACTTCAGTCTAAGCCAATCCAATCCCACACCACCCCCCCCCCCCCCCCCCCACCAAAAAAAGGGAAATACACACCCGGGACAGAGATTCGGGCCCCAAGTTACCCCAGACTAGAGGCCAACTCAGACTTTGATGTTGACCCCCACCCCACTTGGAGTCAGTGACAGTATAACTGCAGCTTCAGTCAGTCATGGTTGATCTGCAGTTTTCTGGACATCTTGTTGACTTGACGTGTGGCCAGTTGCAGGACAGGGGATGGAGACAATTCCCCCTCCTTCAGTGGGGGGGGGGGGGGGGGGGGTGGGGAAGACAAATTAGAGCTGCAGGTCTCATTCCAAGAGTTCATGGTTTACAACAAAGATGACTGAAGGTAATCAGCAGAGCAAGAGCAGAGTTTACAGCTGGGAGGAGGAAGGCCTGGACCAGACATTGGCTGCAGTGTGACCGCAGAGCGACAAGAGTCTCCTCTACCAACGCTGAGCATTTAAGGTTCCAGAGTCCATGTCAGCGCAATGTGAATAAACCACTGCAAAAAAGACAGCAGGGACTGTACCAACCAACTGAAACTGTCGGTATCTACCCAGCCTGCCAGGAGTCCCTGGGATTCAGACTGGCTCCTGTTGGCTCGGGGTGAAGTTCACCAGGAAATATGGGGGCTGGGGGAGGAAAGAGGAAATGGAGTTGATAGAGTTGGGCCCCCCCCCACCAATTGGTTTTCCTGTTTGAGAGGTCTTGGGTTTTGAGACATCACCTGTCCTGGGACTGGAGTATGGCAGAGTGGCCTGGAGGACAGCAAGGTCTCCATTTCTCCTACTGCAAGCTGTAGAACTCACCAACACACGGTAGCAGGAAGCTCAGGCCAATCCCAACATCTCTCCCAGTTTGCTTCTCTCCGGCCTTGGCTCTCGCTGCTCGGAGTGTGTCTTCTGCTTGCCTCAAAGAAGTCTTGGCCGCTTGGAGTCTCCCATTGATCAGCTCTTTCTCGCTCTCTAGTGAGCGGAGTTTACTTTGCATAGACTGCAGGGTCGTGGCCAGTTCCTTCCTGTTCCTGGTTACTTGGCCATGGTCAGCGGTCAGCTTCTCACAGGTCCCATCGATCAAATCCACCAGGTCTCCAGTGGCCTTAGCAGACTCCTGGGACTCTTTGTTGGCAGTCTCCAGCTCATCCTTGAATTTGGTGAAGTCGGTGTCCTCCTTCTCTTGGACACCAACATTGGTAGCAATCCTGACTATTGCCAGCAGCGAGGAGATACTCTTCACAAAGTGGGGCAGAGCTGCCTCTTTCAAAGAGTTTTCATACTTCTCATATCCCACCTCCTGGGCCATCTCTGTAGGGTGAAAGTTTTAAAGTTAGTAAAGCCAGAGTAGTGGATACACAGGCCCTTGGGTTGGCAAGGGCCTCATGGGACAATAGAGACTGGAAAGGTTAACGACCTGAAATGTTAACTCTTTCTAGAGATACTGCCTGAGCTGCTGGAATCAGAATAGTACAAGAGGCCATTCGGCCCATCGAGTCTGTACTGGCTGCTTCGAAGAGCAATCCAGTTCGTCCCGTCTCCTCTTCTCCCCCCACATATCCCTCCAATTTATTCCCCAAGTATTTCTCAAATTCCTTTTTGAAGGCTACTATTGAATCAATCAGCCACCCTATCAGGCAGCACATTCCAAATCTAAACTACATGGAAATTCTCAGCTCACTGGTTCTTTTGCCAATCATAAGTCTACATCCTCATTATTAACCTGTTGGAGGAAATTTTAAAATGGCACTGTAGTGCCTGCTGAAATACTGGACATTTTGCAGACACTGGCATAACAGACAGCTGACTTGATCGGCTTACACCAAATGTGTGTGATGTCACTTGTACAGAACAGTAATATAATTAAGTTGTTTGCTAACAGTATAATATCAACTTGTTTTTGACAGAATGTGATTAAGGGTTGCTAAGGTATCGGATTGGCCAAAGTTAAAGGATGCTAAAGTACCAGATTGGCCAAGGAATTAATGTAATATGGTATCTTTCCTGTTTTTAAATTGTATAAAAGGAGCGCGGCTGCTATTGTAAAGCTGGCGATTGCACCAAGGGGGTGTATAGCACTTCTCCCAGAGTGCTCTGTAAATAAAAGTGTACTCGCACATTCCAGCAAAGTCCGCAGTAGTCGGAGTTTATAGCTCTAAGTCGAAGTTGGGTATATGTCGACCCTGTATATCACTGGGTCTGTTCAGGCTCCAATTTGACAGTAACAAACCCTTCAGCCATTGGAAACCTCTTGTTAACATTTGCAATCCTCCAGCCCTTTGGCACCACCCTTGTATTGAAGGAAGACTAAGATTATGGCCAGCACCGCCACAATGCCCACCCTTACTTCAGCAACCTAGGATGCATCCCTCATGTTGGCGGTCACCAGCTCATCCCTAAATTTGGTGCCATCAGTGTCCTCCATCTCAGCGACCACCATTGGCAGCGATCCAGACCATGGCCAGGAGAGGAGGCTCTTCACAAAGTGGGGGACTTATCTGCTGTAATAGCTGCCAGCCTGTCTAGTACCTTTGCCATCTATTGTCATCTCAGTATCCCAGCAACCTCCTTGTATCATGCTTTGGCAAAGTCCTCCTCCTTAGTAAACACCAATGCAAAGTATTAATATTCATTGTCTTGAATATAAATTAAGGGAATCAAGGGATATGGGGATAGTGCGGGAAAGTGGAGAGGAGGTAGATCAGCCATGATCTTATTGGCAGAGCCAGCTCGAAGGGCCAAATCCTGCTCCTATTTCTTTAGTACCTCAGCCATGCCTTCAGCCTCCACCAATAGATCTCCATTTTGGTCCCTAACCAGCCCAACACTCATCTGGCAACATTAATATGCCAAGAGCAGACCTTTCAGTTCCTGTTTGGTGCCAGTCTATTCTCGTACTCTTTGCCCCTTTCCTTTTGCACGTCTCTGCACTTTATTTTTAGTCTGATTCGCCCTTTAATCCCCAACAGCCAGCGGTTATACACCCCTTTTATCTGCTTCAACTGACTCAACTCCTTCCTCATCCAGGGAGCTCTGGCTTTAATAAAACAATGCTGGAAATACTCAGCAAGTTAGGCAGCATCTGTGGAGAGAAAGTTAACTTCAGGTCATGACCTTTTGTCAGAACTGGCCAGTTCTGACAAAGGGCCAGCTACTAGAAACATTAACTGTTTCTCTCTCTCCCTCGGCTGCCTGACTGGCTGAGTATTTGCAGCATTTTCTGTTTTTATTTCAGATTTCCAGCATCTGCAGTATTTTGCTTTGTATGAGAGCTCTGGCTTTAGTTGCTCTACCTGCCCCCTGGTGGGAATCTACCCCAACCATCTTTCAGGGGCGCCCATTGCTCTACCACATTGTTGCCGGTCAGTCTTTGACTCCAATTTACTTGGGCCAGATCCCTCCTCAATTTGTTGAAATTAGTCCCTCCTCCAGTTAAGTATTTTATTCTAGATTGCTCCTCGTCTTTCCCCAGAAGGAATCCAAACCCTACCACACTAGGCTGAGCGTTTCCAGCATTCTCTCCTAGCCCTTGATAAAGTAATTGGATATTTTAATTCACATCACTATCTGGCCCGATAGGGTTCAGGTGCAAGACTCCTTCCTCCTTAACCAGCGCCTTGTTGATAGAGTGCTCCAGCAATCCCGGGGTCAGGATTTACAGGAGATGATTTGGATCCTGTTCTTGCGTTAACGGGAAACCAGCCAATTTCAGTCCTTCACTTGTAGTTTAACTCTCCGAAATCAGGTTTCCCTCAGGTGTTGGGAGTCCCCGGCTGAAGAAGATGCCGGTCTAGAGAATGGTCACCTTCCAGCCACAAACCCGCAACCTCCGCCACCCAGGAGGTCTAGGGCTGGACCACCTCAGGCACACACCGTCCCGACCAGGACACCCAGGAGATCTAGGGCTGGACCACCCCAGGCACACACCGTCCCGACCAGGACAGTCAGGAGATCTAGGGCTGGCCCACCTCCAGGCACACACCGTCCCGACCAGGACAGCCAGGAGATCTAGGGCTGGACCACCACCCCAGGCACACACCGTCCCGACCAGGACAGTCAGGAGATCTAGGGCTGGACCACCTCCCCAGGCACACCGTCCCGACCAGGACAGTCAGGAGATCTAGGGCTGGACCACCTCCAGGCACACACCGTCCCGACCAGGACAGTCAGGAGATCTAGGGCTGGACCACCTCCCCAGGCACACCGTCCCGACCAGGACAGCCAGGAGGTCTAGGGCTGGACCACCTCCAGGCACACACCGTCCCGACCAGGACAGTCAGGAGATCTAGGGCTGGACCACCTCCAGGCACACACCGTCCCGACCAGGACAGTCAGGAGGTCTAGGGCTGGACCACCTCCAGGCACACACCGTCCCGACCAGGACAGTCAGGAGATCTAGGGCTGGACCACCTCCAGGCACACACCGTCCCGACCAGGACAGTCAGGAGATCTAGGGCTGGACCACCTCCAGGCACACACCGTCCCGACCAGGACAGCCAGGAGATCTAGGGCTGGACCACCTCCAGGCACACACCGTCCCGACCAGGACAGTCAGGAGATCTAGGGCTGGACCACCTCCAGGCACACACCGTCCCGACCAGGACAGTCAGGAGATCTAGGGCTGGACCACCTCCAGGCACACACCGTCCCGACCAGGACAGTCAGGAGATCTAGGGCTGGACCACCTCCAGGCACACACCGTCCCGACCAGGACAGCCAGGAGATCTAGGGCTGGACCACCTCCAGGCACACACCGTCCCGACCAGGACAGCCAGGAGATCTAGGGCTGGACCACCTCCAGGCACACACCGTCCCGACCAGGACAGTCAGGAGATCTAGGGCTGGACCACCTCCAGGCACACACCGTCCCGACCAGGACAGCCAGGAGATCTAGGGCTGGACCACCTCCAGGCACACACCGTCCCGACCAGGACAGTCAGGAGGAAAGCCCACCGCCAGCTTGTCCAGGACACCCAGCCCCAGGATGGAGAGGGGAAGGCTGGCTGGGCTCCCCGGGCCATTGCCCTCCCCGGGTTAGTTTGGGGGGCTTCTGACGGTCAGCCCATGGCAAACACGGGATCCCCGCGGTTAAAGGGGCTGGGATCACAGCTCGGAGCCGGATGGGACATCGCAGGTACAAACTAGAAGGTAGTTTGAGAGAAGGCAGGAACGGCCCGAGGGTGGAGGGCTGGTCAGCGGCTGTCAGATGGGGCGTCAGTCAGACCTGCCCGGAGGGGCAGGGCAGCCACCGGCTTGGGGTGTGGGTGTTCACTGCGAGACATCAAGTTTCCGGTTCAGTCAGTGTGACAGCAAAGTTTGACAATCCCGGCGACACTGTACTCGTCACTCGATAAGCTGCTAAACCAGTTTGGAGCCGAGGTATTCGTCACATCACCATCCCAGCCCCAGTACATAGAAACATAGAAGATGGGAGCAAGAGTAGGCCATTCGGCCCCTCGAGCCTGCTCCACCATTCGTTGAGATCATGGCTGATCATCCAAATTCAGTACCCTGTCCCTGCCTTCTCCCCATATCCCTTTAGCCTTAAGAAATATATCTAACTCCTTGAATATATTTAATGAACTGGCCTCAACTGCCTTCTGTGGCAGAGAATTCCACAGGTTCACCACTCTCTGGGTGAAGAAATTCCTCCTCATCTGTCCTAAATGGCCTACCCCTTATCCTTAGACTGTGACCCCTGGTTCTGGACTCTGACCATCAGGAACATCCTTCCTGCATCTAGTCTGTCTAGTCCTGTTAGAATTTTATAAGTTTCAATGAGATCTCCTCTCATTCTTCTAAACTCCAGTGAGTACAAGCCCAATCGACCCAATCTCTCCTCATACATCATTCCTGCCATCCCAGGTATCAGCATGGTGAATCTTCACTGCACTCCCTCCATGGCAAGAACATCCTTCCTCAGATAAGGTGACCAAAACTGCACACAGTACTCAAGGTGTGGTCTCACCAAGGCCCTGCACAACTGCAGCAAGACATCCTTGTTCCTGTACTCGAACCCTCTTGCTACAAAGGCCAACATACCATTTGCCGCCTTAACCGCCTGCTGCACCTGCATGCTTACCTTCAGCAACTGGTGCACAAGGACACCCAGGTCTTGTATTCAATATTCAGGAAAGATAGGCAAAAAAGGGAGGAGGGGGTAGCATTACTGGTTAAAGAAGGGATTAACACAATTGTAATGAAGGATATTAGCTCTGATGTGTAATCTGTATGGGTAGAATTGAGAAATACTAATGGTATATAGACCTCCAAACAGTAAGGCGGAGGTTGGGGGATGGCATTAAAAGGGAAATTAAAGTGTGCAATAAGGGCACAGCAGTCATCATGGGTGACTTTAATCTACATATAGATTGGGCTAACCAAATTAGTAACAATACTGTGGAGGAGGAATTCCTGGAGTGTTTACAGGATGGTTTCCTGGACGAATATGTCAAGGAACCAACCAGAGATCAGGCCATCTTAGACTGGGTATTATGTAATGAGAAAGGATTAATTAGCAATCTTGTTGTACAAGGCCCCTTGGGTTGGAGCGATAATATGATCGAATTCTTCATTAAGATGGAGAATGAAGTAGTTAACTCAGAAACTAGGGTCTGCAATTTGAATAAAGGAAACTATGATGGTCTGAGGAGCGAGTTGGGTAGGATTGATTGGGGAATGTCACTCAAAGGGTTGATGGTGGATAGGCAATGGCAAACATTCAAAGACCGAATGGATGAACTACAGAAGTTGTTCATCAGTTTGGCATAAAAATAAAACAAAAAAGGTGACTCAACTGTGGCTAACAAGGGAAATTAGGGATAGCATAAGATCCAAGGAGAGGACAGACAAATTGGCCAGAAAAAGCAATAACCCTGAGGATTGGGAGCAGTTTAGGTTTCAAAGGAGGACAAAGGGATTAATTAAGAAAGGGAAAATAGAATATATGAGTGTAAGCTTGCAGGGAACATAAAAACTGAAAGCTTTTATAGATAATGTAAAGAGAAAAAGATTGGTGAAGTCAGAATTGGGGGAATTTATAATTGGGGAGCAAAGAAATGGCAGACCAACTAAATACATATTTTGGTTCTGTTTTCACAAAGGAGGACACAAATAACCTCCCAGAAATACCACAGAACACGGTCTGATGAAAGGGTGGAACTGAAAGAAATCAGTATTTGTAGGGAAATGGTGTTAGGAAAATTGATGGGACTGAAGGTCGATAAATCCCCAGGGCCAGATAATCTACATCCCAGGGTACTTAAGGAAGTGGCCCTAGAAATAGTAGATGCATTGCTGGTCATCTTCCAGGACTCGATAGACTCTGGAACAGTACCCATGGATTGGAGGGTAGCTAATGTTACCCCACTATTCAAAAAGGTGGTAGAGAGAAAGCGGGGAATTATAGACCAGTAAGCCTGACATTGGTAGTGGGGAAAATGCTAGAGTCCATTATAAAAGATGTAATGGAGAGCACTTGGGCAGCAGTGACAGAATCAGACAAGGTCAACATGGATTTACAAAAGGTAAATCATGCTTGACTAATCTACTGGAATTTTGAGGATGTAACTGGTAAAATAGATAAGGGAGAACCAGTGGATGTGGTGTATTTGGACTTTCAGAAGGCTTTCGATAAGGTCCCGCATAAGAGGTTAGCGTACAAAATTAAAGGCACTTGGGATTGGGGCAAGGTATTGACTTGGATAGAGAACTGGTTGGCGGACAGAAAGCAAAGAGTTGGAATAAACGGGTCATTTTCCGAGTGGCAGGCAGTGAATAGTGGGGTGCCACAAGGATCAGTCCTAGGATCCCAGCTGTTCACAATATATATTAATGATCTGGACGAGGGAATTGGATGTAATATCTCCAAATTTGCAGACGACAAAGCTGGGTGGGAGGGTATGCTGTGAGGAGGATGTCATGGAACTCCAGTACAATCTGGACAGAAACATGGCAAATGCACTATAATGTGGATAAATGTGAGGTTATCCACTTTGGTGGCAAAAACAGGAAGGCAGATTATTATTTGAACGGCAATAGATTGGGAGAAGGGGGAAGTGCAAAGAGACCTGGGTGTTCTTGTGCACCAGTCGCTGAACGTAAGCATGCAGGTGCAGCAGGCAGTTAAGGTGGCAAATGGTATGTTGGCCTTCGTAGCAAGAGGGTTCGAGTAAAAGAACAAGGATGTCTTGCTGCAGTTGTACAGGGCCTTGGTGAGACTGCACCGCGAGTATTGTGTGCAGTTTTGGTCACCTTACCCGAGGAAGGACGTTCTTGCCATGGAGGGAGTGCAGCGAAGATTCACCAGGCTGATACCTGGGATGGCAGGAATGATGTACGAGGAGAGATTGTGTCGAGTGGGCTTATACTCACTGGAGTTTAGAAGATTGAGAGGTGATCTCATCGAAACCTATAAAATTCTGTCAGGTCTGGACAGACTCGATGCAGAAAGGAAGTTTCTGATGGCCAGGGAGTCCAGAACCAGGGGTCATAGTCCAAGGGGTAAGCCATTTAGGACTGAAATGAGGAGGAATTTCTTCACCCAGAGAGTGGTGAACCTGTGGAATTCTCTGCCACAGGGCAGTGGAGGCCAATTCATTAAATATATTCAAGGGTTGGATATATTTCTTGAGGCTAAAGGGATCAAGGGATATTGGGAGAAGGCAGGGACAGGGTACTGAATTGGGATGATCAGCCATGATCTCATTGAATGGCGAAGCAGGCTCAAAGGGCCGAATGGCCTACTCCTGCTCCGATCTTCTATGTTGCACTTCCCCTTCTCCCAATCTATTGCATTCAGATAATCTGCCTTCCTGTTTTTGCCACCAAAGTAGATAACCTCACATTTATCCACATTATAACTGCATCTGCCATACATCTGCCCAATCACCCAACCTGTCAATCATCCTGGAGTTTCTCGGCATCCTCCTCAGAGCACACACACCCACCCAGCTTTGTGTCGTCTGCAAACTTGCAGATATTACATCTAGTTCCCTCGTCTAGATCATTAATATATATTGTGAATAGCTGGGGTCCTAGAACTGATCCCTGTGATACCCCACTAGTCACTGCCAGCCAGTTCTCTATCCAAGTCAGTACCTTGCCCCCAATCCCATGTGCTTTAACTTTACACGCTAACCAGGTGGACAGTTCGTAGCACCAGTACACCCTGGGATAACTCCACCTGAACCAGGTGGACAGTTCCCAGCCCCAGTACACCCTGGGATAACTCCACCTGAACCAGGTGGACAGTTCCCAGCCCCAGTACACCCTGGGTGATCCCTTGAATGAGATGGACTGTTCCCAGCCCCAGTACACCCTGGGGTGAGCCCCATGAACCAGGTGGACAGTTAGTTCTATCAGCCACACTTCTGCCCTCACCCCTGCCTGGAACCACGATAGGGTTCCCCTTGTCCTCACTTTTCACCCCACCAGCCCCCACATTCAACAGATCATCCTCCGCCATTTCCGCCACTTCCAAAGTGATCCCACCACCAAACGCATCTTCCCCTCCCCGCATTCCGTAGGGACCGCTCCCTCCGAGACACCCTAGTCCACTCCTCTATCACCCCCAGCACCCCGTCCCCTGGCACCTTCCCAGGCAAGCGCAGGAGATGTAACACCTGCCCTTATACCGCCCCCTCCCCTTCCCACTGTCCAGGGCCCCAAACACCCCTTCCAGGTGAAACAGCGATTTACTTGTACTTCTTGCAATCTAGTATACTGTATTCGCTGCTCACGATGTGGTCTCCTCTACATTGGGGAGACCAAACGCAGATTGGGTGACCGCTTTGCGGAACACCTCCATTCAGTCCATAAGGGGGACCCCGAGCTTCCGGTCGCCTGTCATTTTAATTCAAACGCTCCATTCCCACTCAGACCTCACCGTCCTTGGCCTCTTGCATTGTTCCACGGAAGCTCAATGTAAACTCGAGGAACAGCACCTCATCTTCCGATAAGGCACTTTGCAGCCTTCTGGAGTCAATATCGAGTTCAACAATTTCAGATCATAACCTCGGCCGATTACATTTTTACTTTTTTTTTTTAAATCCACACTTGTTTTGGTTCCCCCCCACCCCGCTTTTCCTATTTTTCTCTCCCACATGGCAGCTGTCTCCCATTCTGCCAGCGCATTTCACACCTAATCTAGAGCTGTCTTTTGTCTCCACCAGTCCTATCACCATCTCGTCTCATTTTGAATACCTCTTAATATCTCTTCACTTCTCTTGTTCTCTCCCAGCCTGGCCTCAATCTATTTCATTCCCTGTGCTTCTTTAGTCTTGATAAAGGGTTTTGACCCAAAACATTGACTAATTTCTCTCCATGGATGTTGCCTGGCCTGCTGAGTTTTTCCAGCATTTTCTGTTGCTAGTTCCTAGTACATACTGGGCAATCCCCTTGGACCAGGTGGACAGTCCCCAGTCCCCCCTGGGTGATCCCCTGGACCAGGTGGACAGTCCCCAGTCCCCCCTGGGCGATCCCCTGGACCAGGTGGACAGTCCCCAGTCCCCCCTGGGCAATCCACCCCCCAGACCAGGTGGACAGTTCCCAGTCTCCCCTGGGTGACCCCCCTGGACCAGGTGGTCAGTCCCCAGCACCCACTGGGCGACCCCCCTGGACCAGGTGGATAGTTCCCAGTCCCCCTGGACCAGGTGGACAGTCCCCAGTCCACCCTGGGCAAGCCCCCCCTGGACCAGGTGGACAGTCCCCAGTCCACCCTGGGCAAGCCCCCCCTGGACCAGGTGGACAGTCCCCAGTCCACCCTGGGCAAGCCCCCCCTGGACCAGGTGGACGGTCCCCAGTCCCACTTGGACCAGGGGGGCAGTTCCCAGTCCCACTTGGACCAGGGGGGCAGTTCCCAGTCCCACTTGGACCAGGGGGGCAGTTCCCAGTCCCACTTGGACCAGGGGGGCAGTTCCCAGTCCCCCTGGGCGATCCCCTGGACCAGGTGGACAGTCCCCAATCCCCCCTGGGCGATCCCCCTGGACCAGGTGGACAGTCCCCATTCCCCCCTGGGCCAGGTGGACAGTCCCCAGTCCCCCCTGGGCGATCCCCCTGGACCAGGTGGACAGTCCCCAGTCCCCCCTGGGCGATCCCCCTGGACCAGGTGGACAGTCCCCAGTCCCCCCTGGGCGATCCCCCTGGACCAGGTGGACAGTCCCCAGTCCCCCCTGGGCGATCCCCCTGGACCAGGTGGACAGTCCCCAGTCCCCCCTGGGCGATCCCCCTGTGCAGCGAGCGGGTCTCAGACGATGACATCCACACTGTGGATCACAAGGCTCCAAAAGGCGCTCGACCGAGAAAAATGTACTAAAAAGGGGTCAAATTTCGGATCAACTCCATGAAACCCCCTTCGCTGAGACTGGGGAGTGTCGATGGCCATTTCCCCCATCTCACCCACTAATTCTACCCAGGCTGGGAGCTTTCCGTGGGATCTTCCTGGCTCAAAGTATTTGTAAATCACTACCAGCCGCCCCAAAGTGACAATGTCCAGAGAGATTGAGGTCACCAGGCGAGGGGCAGCTGCTGAATTCACGCCCAAAGCACCGAGCTGGGCAATGGAGCGGGGAACAAGAGCCTTCGTGCCGGGAATGTTAATGAGTCCGCTTCAATGCAGGCACCGAGCATCCCCCCCCGGACCAAGCCGAGATTAACAGGAGTCCTCGCCTATTGGAGACACCGAGTGTCGGAGCCGCCCTTACTGTAATATTCCAACACATCGCCTCGAATACAAGGCACATCTGGCCACACCCCAACTCCACACTGATAACACGTAAGGTTAGATCCTCAGCACCTCCCCAAACCCCCGGGGCAACAACCACAGGAACTGGAGCCCAGGTCAGAGGGGAGACCGAGGATGGACATCAATTATAACACGCATTGGTGACCAGCTCCAGAAAGAAAACAGAACCAGGACCCCCGGTGCAGACACCCCCCCCCCCGCCAGTGCAGACACCGACCCCCCTCTCCCCCAGTGCAGACACCGACCCCCCTCTCCCCCAGTGCAGACAGACTACCCCCCTCTCCCCCCCTAGTGCACAGACTCCCCAGTGCAGACACACCGACCCCCCCCCCCTCTCCCCCCCCTAGTGCACAGACTCCCCAGTGCAGACACACCAACCCCCCTCTCCCCCCCTAGTGCACAGACTCC